>NW_027420377.1:0-234727 GCF_009905375.1 Apium graveolens
ACCAACCCCGCCAATACCAAAAATCATAATCAAACTCAAACAAGCATGCACTCCGCACTCTCCTGATTTGTTTGATGAAATATTACAATCACATTGGTCAACTAGTTAATCCAATTACACTAAAATATCTAACACATCTTAGTATTGATTTTGTGCATGGTATTTTAACAAGAATCTGCTGTATGATTTCTTCTGGTAGGTATTGGCATAAAGGATTGGTAGCCATTAGCAACCCAGTGGTTTAATGAATCATTAGCTAAAACCCTAACCAACATGTCCCTGATACATGTGATAAGAATTGTTGAATAACGTGATTTGTTCAATTTCTTACTCTAAAATTCTTTTACTAATGACGAATTTTCATTTTAATATTTTATTTATTATTTTATATATTTATTAAAATAGTAAGTACGTTTGAATAATTATTGTTCTCAATGTTAATTTTGGGGTTTATTCACCGGCATTTGTTATATTATTTTTTGATTTGATTTTGGTTGCATATGTTACAAAAAAATCAATTTCAATCCGGTATGTGAGAAATCTGAATCAAAAAAATAAATTATATTTTTTAATGATACCATTTTGTCAAAATGTTAATATCAACGGAAATAGGTGAATTAAATTAACAAAAAGGTAATTTCATGATTCATTAACCAACCAAAAAGCAAAATAATTAGCATATCAAATTGGAAATGATGAAAGATGATGATGACGGTGAAGGATAACAGAGACACGATGGGTGTGGTTAATGAGAGAAAAGACGGAGGATCATATTATTGAAAAAAAAGGATAGAGAAGTGTAATAATGAAAAAACACCATATTTTAGTTTTTTTCATTAATTTTTTAATATTAATAATATTTTTTTCTATTAATGTGAATTTAAAGATCTAGATGTAGAGTTTAAGAAAAGTTAAGGTAGTCATTGACTTATGTGTTTATTTTATTAAACATCTAAATATTAAATTTCTTAATTTTAAAATAAAAAAAGGATAGTAAATAAATGTCAAGATTGAGTTTTTTACATGATTTTTTCATAATTTCACGAAAAAGATCTCGAGACTAGCCTCCAACTCTTTATTCTTTGCAAAGACAATTGATAATTGTAGGTTGTTGTGGTTAGGTGTGTAGCACACGTAAAATGCTAGTTTAAATAATAGTAGAATAATAATTTTTTTCTATTCTATTTATAATTGAATAAGGATATTATTGTATCACTTATTCTACAATATATAATATCGTCTTTTTTAAATATATATTTTTAATGGTTGAGATTGTTTTGATGATAATAATAAAATTTGGCTCAGCTGGTTAAAGAGGGGATAACTATCCTCTTGGTCACAGGTTTGAATCCCACGGGAGGAGAATTTATGATTATGCCTCATGTGGCTTAAATGCAGTAAACCTTGGTTCACGTGGTTTGCAGGCTATTGCGTGAGTTCGTAGGGTTTACCCGGTGTGCACCCAAAGGGCAGTGGCTGTGGGTTAGCTACGATAAAAAAAATTGAATAAGAAGTTGTAACATTTATTATATACATATAAGTTGAGATTATTACCGTATAGTGTACAGTACCAAAATTTCCAAAAGTTGAATAAGAAGTCAGCTATGTATTAATTATTATATACAAGTTGATCACCCATACCTGGTTAATTTGTTTAGATAATTTTTACAAATCATAATAATATGTGTGTTATGTCAAAATTTCTAATTTTTACTCAAAAAACTCAACCCAAACTATCTAGTGGTGGAAGGATCGCCCAATATACCCAGTATGTGTAATACGTGTACTGAATGTATATCATTAAGATATATTTTGTATATATTAGGCATAAATATGCCCAACATGCATGTTTTATAATTGTTTTCTTAATATATGATACACATGTTGAACACATTTGTATTCAATAAACTCAAAATTTTAGTTGTCGTGATCACGCATAAAACATGTGTATAGTTCAAACAAAATATTAGTACGCATAAGTTGGCCGGTATTTTAACCCCCACTCTAGGGTAATAGTATTTTCAGACATCCGGTGTTAGAAGTAGCATAGTCCTTGTTCTCATTGTACATCACCATTATTATATATATATGTTATCTATTACAATATAATTGATTATTAAAAAAATAAGGGAATTATAATATAATTCTAAATACGCAATTTCATCGAAACAATTTAGAAATTGGACAAAACTATAAATCTAAAGTAAATAATGGTGAGAGCAAAACGAAATTAAAGTCATTGTTAATTTATTTTTATTTACAATTACTTAACAAAAATATATAAAAACTTGTAATATACATGTGTTAAATACTTATTGTATTAGAATTATAATTAATATTTAAATATATAACTTTAACAATTTTATTATTTTATTAAAAAAATCTCAGGGTTATATAGAATCACATAAATAGGATTATCGAGCTGCAATAAAAATAGAAATAATTACAATACAATTTTAATATTAGTTATTTCATTAAAAATAAAATAATATAGAGTTTGTATCAGAAATAGGATGATTGGAGTGAAACCAAAATATGAGTTGGATAAAAATAAGGTAATATCAAATTTGGGACCAAACTTAATAGAATTAAGACATACAAGTAAAAATACCAAAAATAATATTAAACTTAATAGATTATCAGATACATAGAAGTATAAGACATACATACCGAAAAAGGGTCTAAACAAAGTTTTAATAGAAATAAAAGATATACAAAAGTATAATGAATAAGTGACACCAAAAGTTGATAATACGATTATTGTACACTTGTATATGAGGGTTTCGTTATTAATCATAGTTATAATAGTTATGTTAAGTTAAGTTTATTTTATTAATAATATAAGGATAATTGAAACAATTAAGAGCACCCGGTATTATGTAGATACATGACGTGGTCATGTGAGTATTTTTAAACCCAAGGAGCCCTAGGAAGAAACTTCTTTTATAATTATAGAGTTACGTATGCTATAACAATCTTTGTTATTGAACGAACCCTTCTCTAATATATGTTTCATTCCAACAAAGGCAGATGAGACAAAAGTAGTCCATTACTGTAGATGAAATGCATTCCTCCTATTTAAAGATATCTATGAATTTGCTTCTTTCCTCCCATATCTATTAATAAAAGCATGAGCATCTTCAGCCAGCAGGACCTTACTTTGGCAAATAAATTTTTATGTTTTTTTGGTTTATCTATAAACAAATCTCAGTCAACGAAAATTCTAGGTTAAATTTATTATAAGCTCACTTTAAATGTTACGTGCAAATTTAACACAAAATCATGTGAACATTTAAAAATGGATTATAGTTTTTCAAGACATTTCCAAAACTGCAGCATTTTGTTCTCAAAACAAAATCTTAAGACTCACTAGATAGTTGTGACGGTGACGGAGTTATAGTAAGGGCCATCGAGGAACACACGGCCCCCCAAATAATTCTTTTACGTTTCTTAAATCATTTAAAAATTTTTAAGAACATATTAAAGTGCCCACGTTAACATAAAAAAAACAAGAGGGTGCCACCCAAAAATTTCTCCGGTGGACGGGGTTAACAGGGTGGCGATACCACAAGGTGCACCACGAAGTAAATAATTTTTAGGTCGGACCCTGGTCGTGACTAAAAAAGACATGGTATATTTGGTGGGGCGAGAAAAATAAAAGTTGGGGGGAAATATTAAAGCCTCGGTATATCTCAGTTCCCTTTTTTTCTTTATAACTAGCTCTATATGCCGTGCAATGCACGTGCATGTTTTATAGTATGTGAATTGATGTTATTTTGACTGTAATTATCGACCATATATTCATGTTGTTTCCGGATGGATCGATTAACTAAATAATTCTCTTTATGAAATTGAGATCGATTAACTAAATATCTTTCTTTATGAAATTGAAATATACGATCAAAATATAATACAAATGAAAGCACACATATCTCATGAAAATAATTACAACTCATAAGAATAAAATATTGCGGAGTTAATTAAAGAGTTATTATAGTTGTTTACATGGTACAATTAGTGATACAAAATATAATGAATATGAGGTAATCTTACTTTCCATGTTAGAAAATGTAATGATTGGATATGAAAGCCGACACATTAAATAGAATATTGTACAATTGATAATATAAATACATCTTTCAATATACATCATTTTTTATGATAAATATAATAGATTGGCCATTAATAAATTATAATGAAAATTGAAAAATGGACTAAATTGGTTGAACTACTAATTTACGGTTTATCAAAAATCGAGAATTTATCGAAATGCTAAATCGAAATAATATCGAACATATTTTTATATTCTTTTTAAAATATATAAGTAAAATAATTATATTTGAGATGTAAAATTGCATTTGTACATCCATACTAAGTTATAACATTATTTGTGTGCATTATTTTTAAAATAATAAGAGTCTTAATCATCTTTACGCATCTCTCTTCCTCTTCCTTTATCTTTTTAGTATCTATTCGGCAGTCGTCTGATTTCTTCATTTAAAATCGTCATTCTTCACCAACTCGATGCTGAGTATATTCTTCTTCCTTTTTTTCTCTTCATAGCCTTAAATTTGTGTTTGATTCGTCAAATTTTGATCGGAAAATTGCCGATTTTGATCAAAAATGGCAAAAATGTTGTATGCTCCGATTTTGTTCAATAGATTGTTTGGTTGTCTTGTAGCAATTTATTGGCAAAATTTTTGATTTCCATACCACTTCAGTAATCTTATAACTCTTTTACTTATACCTCTGGAAAACTTTAAGTTCGTTAATGTAAAAAAAATGATTCACCTTACTATTGTAAAATATTAATGTAACTGTGATGAACTTGATATTTTAATATTTTATTATATATTCAAAATCTTCAAACCAGACTTAGTTTATATTCGATTTGGTCATATAATAAGAATCTCAACTTTATTATAAACCTCCCTCATAACCCACTCTTTTATTGATATACATAGAGAATATCTATTTTATTTCTTGAATTTAATACTTGATACACTAACATTGTCATTTTCAGATTAGCTAAAATATAAAATTAATTTGCTGAAAATAAATTTATTTTATATAAAGTCTTTAAAAATAATAAGAATTTAGTATATATAGGCAAATATTATTAAATTTTAGATATCTAATTATAGGTTGTTAATATTCAATGATAAATGGTAACATGTATAAAATTATTAATACTAATGAGTTAGGTGTATTTAATATATGTTATTAAATATGAAAATTATTTATATTTATTAATAAGGAGTAATAATGACTTAAGTGTAATTAATACATGGTATTAAATTTGACAATTATTTGTATTTATTATTGAGGGGTAAATTGTAATCTGGACTAAATTGTCTCACCAACCCCTATTTGCTCTATTATATATAATCGATTGGACATCGTTTTTTTTGTTAAAAAGAAAATTTAGAAAATGTTTAATAAAATTCAAAATGAGCTATTTAATCTAAATATTGTTTTTTTTGAAAAGCAACCAACTATATTAAAGGGACAAAGCCCAAGACAAAGCCCAAGCATCCTTACAACCAACCCAATTGAAAATGGGCTCAACAAACTTATCTTCAAGAAACCAATAACATCCCACATAATTAACCACTAAAAATCAATATTATAACTAAATAAAATTAAATTCAAATTAATAAAAAGAAAAAAAAGTGTTGGACTTCCCTAACAGCTTTCCACCTGCAGCATCATCACACCATCACCAAGTCACGACTCCATTTCTGCCTCTCCTTGCTGCACATCAACCGCTTCAAGCATCCCAGCAGCAGGCAAAGCCACCACAATCTGATGCTCCCAAATTCTCTTCATCTGCATCCACTTCTTCATTCTGCAACCCAACTCCCTGGTCCTCAGCTCCATTCTGCAAACCAACTTCCTGAGGATCCATCACCTCATCTTCCAGCACCTCAGCCTCTCTCCTTGCCTAACAGCCCTGAACCTCTGCTCAATACTTCCAAGCCCCATGTCTAGATACCAAAATTCTTCAATTCTTCCAAAGTCCCTCTCCACAATAACCATCCTATCCCAATGGTTAGCCCCATATTCCGCCAAATAAGCCGCTAGAACATTGGCTTCCCTATCAACCAGCCTAAGTTCACACTTAAAGTTCCTATCAGCCTTCCTTTGATTTAACTGCCACAATACATGAGCGTATTGAGGCCTAGCACCAAGAACCGGAGAGTTAAGCAACTCCCAATACGCATCTACATGATCAGTTTCCAAAATCAATCTCTTATATCCCTTGTAGTATGCTTCCTTAAGCCCTTCAAACAATGCATGCAGCTCATTCTCCCTCTAATCACCCAAACCCAGAGACCCACCAGTTATATGCACAATGACCCCTAGATAATCCCTGAACACTGCCCCTATACCCGAATGACGCCCATTGGGCAAAGCTTCATGTGAAAAATAACTGTGCACATTGTACTTCACCACCCCCTTACTTGGCATCACCACCTTGCATTAATATTAATATTCCCTTTCTCCATTAAAACCCTAAAACAAGAATGTAAACCCTAAACTTAACTCTCTCCCCAACGAATATAAACTAAGTTTCTTAACAAGCATGTGTGAGATTGTCTACATGCAGAGAGCCACTTATATACTACCCCCAATTAGTCCCCCAAGAGACTGTCATAATGACTCTATAGCCTCAAAACTGTTCTCTAACGCAACCTTTTAAGTTTCCAAGAAGGTATCTAAAAAACCTTTCCATTCTCTCCAAGCAAAATAATTACACTACTCCTAATCATAACTAGGCAATTTAATATCTAAAATTTACTAAATCCTGATAACCGAAGAAAAATAAACTACTGTAACACGTAACAAAATTCTTATTTAATCACCTCCAATTTATTCAGAAAAACTCCCCTTTTTGCATGCCCATCTGCAATTCCATTCCACCTTCTATTAATATGCTTTAACTGAATATCTAACAGCTTCTCATTCCACATTTTTTCCTGGAGTAAACCCATATCCACTTTCTTTACTAATTTCTCATTATCCGACAACACCAATACATGCTTACTGAACCACCTGCAATCCTTGATTAACTCAAGAGGAGTTTCTAAAGCAAATTTCTCCACTTCTAACACACTAAGAAGAAATGCAGGTCCTGCAAACTGCATTAGTATTTCTCCTGCACTATTTTGAACTATTCCACCAATGCCACTAAATTTTTTCCTTGAATCTCCTTCTTAAAACTTCCATCTATACATGTAATGATATCAAAATTACCTTTCTTTACAAAGTCAGTCCAAAAATCTTTCTCACTTGCTGTAACTACCCCAACTGGATTAGTAAACCACCATTCCCTTCTCTTTGTGCTGATATCCCCATTAACCAAACACCATTCCAATGCTCTACTTTGGATCAGAATATATACCTGTTTGTGATTTGGAGAGTTATTATCAAAAATACATTAATTTCTATGCTTCCAAAGTGTTCACATAGTAGCTATTAACACAGTACTCCAATCTGATCTAATCCTTCATGATGAAAAACCACCTTAGATCTCCACATTGAACCCCAATCTACAACATATACCTTTGAAACTATCCCCCACCAACTTAAAACCAAAATCCAAATCTTCCTTAAAAAAACACACTCCCAGAAAATGTGCTCTTGGGACTCCTTCTCAACACCACATAATAAACAAACCTTACATTTACTGTAGTCATGCATTCTGTGAGCTAACCAAACCTTTGTTGGAACAATTTTTGATTTTACCTTCCATAAAAATAATTTTACCTTTTCAGGCACCTTGTATTTCCAAATTTGTTCCCATTCATTGCCTTTCTCGACTTCACTGTTGACCAGTACTTCATAAGCTACTCTGCTACTGTATGTATCCTTAACTGGTACCCAAATAATTATGTCCTTTTTAGCAGAGAAGCTCACTGCATTTACTATATCTTCAAGCTCCTTCAGATCCTCTAATTCCCAAATTGTCAACTTCCTTTTCCAAAATACTCACCACTCCTATCATAACAATCCCATAAGGTCTTAAAAATGCTTACTTCTTTCTGTTGTAACTTAGAAAGACTGTACAACCTAGGGAATCTTTCCATTATGGTTATATCTTTGTACCAAAGATCTTCCCAAAAAAGAGCTGAATCCCCATCACCAACTTCCCATCTCATATATCTAGGTCCAAAAAAACCATATTCAGAGTGTTTAGCAACTGCCTTTATTATGCCCTGTACCATTATTAAGCATGATTTCTGTTTTCCTAGCAACTCTAACCCCTCACTCTGACCACAACCATACTTGCCTCTTAACCATACATTCCATGCCATCTTTCTCTCAGCTTGCCATTTAAACCACCACTTACAAAGCAATAATGAGTTCCTAATCTTCAATGAACTCAGGCCTAATCCTCCTTGTTTCCTTGACTTGCATACTAAGCTCCAAGCTACTAAATACATCTTTTTACCTTTCTCTTCTCCATCCCCTGAAGAGTTTCCCCAAAAAAATCCCTTCTAATTATTTCTAGTTGATTACAGACTCCTACTGGTACTTTGTGTAATGCAAACCAATAGATAGGTAAACTATCCAAAGTAGACTTAACCAAAGATAACCTCCCAGTTTGGTTCAAACTATCTCTCTTCCAGTTGGCTAATTTACTCCTAAACTTCTCCACCAATCGTTTCCAAAAAACTTTCTTTCTTGAGCTAACACCAATTTAACTCCCTAAATAAACCAAAGGCCAAGATCCTAATTGCAACCCAACCTTTCTGCCATAAAATTAAGTTCTGAATTTGGAATATGATAAGAGTATATGCTACTTTTTGGAAGTTAATCTTCAAACCTGACAACAACTGAAAACATTGTAATACTTTTTTTATTCCCAGAATGGATTTCTCATTTCCATGTAAAAAAACTATTGTATCATCAGCATACTGCAGATGAGTAATTTTCTTACCTTCCTTTCCCAATTGTAAGCCCTCAATGATTCCTTGCTCACTTGCTGCATTTAACATGCTGCATTTAACATACTGCTTAGTACCTCTCCCGTTAAATTGAAAAGCATGGGAGAAAGAGGGTCCCCTTGTCTAATACCATTAGACATGCTGAATTCTTTAGTAGGTGTACCATTAACCAGCACAGATATCCTTATTGACTTAAAAAATCCTCCATCCACTTAATTCATCTGGTCCCCAGGCCCAAACACTTTAGAGTTCTGAACAAAAAACTCTAATTCACAGAGTCAAAAGCCTTCTCAAAATCCAATTTTAAGATCAAACCTTTATTCTTTGACTTCTTCATACTGTGGTACACCTCATTTACTATGAAGATGCTTTCAGCAGCCTGCCTACCCTTTACAAAACCAAGCTGATTTACGCCTACCAACTTATCATAAACTGTACTTAGCCTATTTGCCAACACCTTAGTTAAAATTTTAGCAACACTATTTATTAAGCTTATAGGTCTAAACTCACTTGGCTTATTTGGTACCCTGGCCTTAAGAACCAGAGCTATGAATGAAGAATTAAAGCATATAGGAAGACATCCAGTATTAGCAAACGAATTAAACCCTTCCAACACTTTATCCTTTAGAAAAGGCCAAAACTCCTTAATATACTTCATGTTGAATCCATCTGGCCCAGGAGCTTTATCACTACTGAATGATTTCAATGCAATTATTATCTCCTCCATACAGAAATCCCTCTCCAAAAACAACACTTCTTCCTTATTTAACCTCTTATCTATAAGTGACCCCACCTCCAAACATTCCATCTTTTTTGAATTGAATATAGCTTTAAAGTACTTGTAAAAAACCATTCTGACCTCCTGAGCTTCAGTTACAACCTTTCCATCCACAACAATTCTGTCAATTTTATTTCGACATCTCCTTTTCTGAATCACTTTATTAAAAAATTTTGTATTTTTGTCCCCCTGCAGATTCCAATTAATCCTTGCTTTCTGCCTTAGCATTGAATCCCTTTTCCTATAACTATCAGCTAATCTTACTTGGCACCTAACAACTTCCTCTCCTCCAACATGACCCATCTAAGCATTCCAATATGTTTTCTACCTCTTTAATCTTAATCTCTAGCTTATCCTTAGCTCCTTTGCACCATTGTTTCATTCCCAACTTAAATTTCTTTAACATGACTTGAATATTCACTTGCATTCTAGCTTCTTTACCTAGCTTCTTTACCTAGCTTCCAAAAATTTTCCATTTTCACCCTAACCTCTTCATCATACAGCCACCAATTAAACACCCTAAAAGGCACTGGATCATTCCGAATTTTACAAGCATACATCAACAAAGGTCTATGATCCGATATCATCCTATTAATTTCCATAACTTCCCAGTTATCTCGAGCACACCAACTATCATTCACCAGAACTTTGTCTAACTTACTAAACCTTCCAAAAGGACCAAACCAAGTAAAACTTTCATTTATCAACCCAATCTCACACAAATTATTATTCTTAATAAAATCTTTAAAACCCTGCACATCTAATCTCTATATGTGCAATTGACACTCTCTTTTTCATCCATAATACTATTAAAGTCCCCAAGCACACACACCAACTCATTTCCTGTGATAAGTAAGATTTTTGATATCTCACCAAAATTGCCTCTTACCTTTTAAGTTTAAAGGACCATACACATTGACTATATGAAAAACTTCATCTGTTAAATGCATTTGAGCTGAACCCACTGCCAAGTTTTTCCTGAAGCCGAGCCTAAATTTTTATAACACAAATTATCCAATGCTAAAATCAGTCCCCCTGACAAACCTTCTAAATTCTGTATAAGCCATCCTACTTGACCACTGTCCCAAATGGATTTCTCCCAAAATTTATTCCATTCCATACATTTTGTTTCCTGCAAACACAGTATATTAACTCTTATAGATTTGATCATATCTTTAACCATTCTTCTCTTCACACCATTACACAACCCTCTACAATTCCAAGATTATTCTTATATCTTTTACTGACATAATGGTTTACTTTTACTAGTACAACTTCTTTACTACTTCAATCTTACAATTCTCCTTTTTGCAGCTGCTCTGCTATCCCAATAATAACTTTCTCTCTATCCCCTAACACCTTTAGCCCAATTTGTTCAGCACAATCTATTATTTCTCTAGCAGCTTCTTTCCTTTTTACCTCTTTGTTTCCTGACAAAGTCACAAAACTACCTCCAAACCCTAAACAAGGGCCTAACCTATTATTTCTCCCAAGATACTTCCTACATCCTAAATTAACACGTCCTTTCAAGTCAAAAGGATTGTTAAACTTTTTACCTTTCTTTTTAGGTCTACCTACTCCTTTGACTTTGAGCTTAATAATTTTATTACACAAAGTACCTTGTGAAGTACCGGTAAAAACACCAGACTCTAAACTGTCAGACTTTTCCACTATGTTCTTTGTCTCTCCAGACTTCAGCTCACTTAAAAAATCCTTACTAGTTGATTTAGAGTTTGTTCTAACCACTTCTTCTGCAGCTTGACTATTTAACAAAACCAACCTCCCCTCATGCACTTTTCCATCCACCTCCAACACCTCCACCTTTTTACGCAATTCAAGTTCCTGAAGAACACCTACATTTCCTTTCGAGTAGCCTTGACTCCCCTTACTGCTACAACTTTGGATTCCACAGCCTGACTAGTACTCACTTCCCTATCTACTTTTAAGTCCTTATCTTTTGACTCCATTCTACCATGCTCCTTCATAACTTTTGATATAATCTCTCCTTCAGATAAACTCATTGAACCCATTTTATTCTTCAGCTCCTTCCCATTTACAAATGACTGGATTAAAAAACTCACTCTCATTATCTTTCTGATAGGACCAACTAATCCAATCCCCCAACCATCTCGTATAGCCCTTCGAATTTTCTTCTAACCACACATTCATTGGGATCCCATAGCTTTGTAACCATACTGTCCTGGAAACAACCAGATCGTCATCTTTAAATTTTCTCAGACTCCTAAACCATTTCTCAAAAAGCTTATCTGCATATTCTTCCCACCCCTTGTCACGCATACTAGCTAATAAGAACTTTCGAGAAGTTAATCCCACTACATTGACCTGTTCTATCCCTTCTACTCGTAACTTATTTTGCAACGAGCTCGCTGATTCATCAGTTCTTGAGAAAGCCACTTTGGTATCATATAAACCCTCCTCAACTTCTTTATCTACTACTGCTTCAATATATTCAAACATTTCAACCCCCAACTCCTTCTCCTGATTTCCATTTTCATGCTTATTTCCAACCTCAGCATTCATTTTGACAACATCCTTTTTAATATTATTATAGTCATCCCTATTCCTAATCTGATTTGACCCAACCACATTATCTTTGTACACCCTAAAATCTCCTTTTCCTTGATCTCTACTAACCTTTTTTCATTAAGACTCATATGAATATAAGATCCTAAACCCCCCTTTCCCTTAACATTAAGAATAATTGTACCGGCTTCAAGCTCCGAAGTTGTCTTGACAAAACCATATATTTTCCCTCTTTTGTCCCTTTTTCCAGGCATAATTATATCCAAAATAACCCCTGAACCCCTCAAGCAATTCCAAATTTCCCTAGCTATGCACTATCCCGGAATATTATACAGAAAAATCGTGAAACTTGACTCCATTCTTGCTTTCCCTACCTTTTTCTTCCTTTGCACCATTTGCCACTCCCCCTCATCCACAACTCTTTTGACATCCACCATCTTGTCTTTCTCATTCTTTAATGCTTGCGCATAAGTCTTGACATTTCCCCTTTCACCTTGACTTTTTCCTACACTTCTACTCTTCTCCTTCCATTCCAACCCTCCCCTACCTTTCAAGCTTCTCCAATGGATCTGATTTAAAGCTTCCGTTTAAAGCTCTCAGCACTAAACCCCTTCTTAGCTACCTTCAACTCACCTTCCTTAGTCCCCTCATTTTAAATTTTTTCCCGTTTGGCAGCAACCCCATAGCTGTTAACCTTTGAGAGAGAAGACATTTTTTTGTTCAAGTTGTTAATCGTGATCGTCCAGAGTAACCTGTTATTGAGATTAAAAAATTTGGAAATGTAAGATCAATCGAATCCGACATAATAGTGTTTTTTTCTCTATTAATCTAACTTTAAAGAAAAATAATTTGCCATTTTATACTTGTAAGAATATAGTGTGTACTAAATTTTAATTGGTAGAATTGTTTTATGATTTGATGTTTAACATTAGGTTAAAAAAATGGTGCAAAAAGAGATATTATAAATAATAATCTATAGACAAAGACAAGTAAATATAAAATATTATAATTAGAGAAAATAAACTCACAAATTTGTAAAAATTACACTTAACAAGTTTTTTCAATCTTATTACAATAAACATAAAATTACTAGATCAAATGTACATATTTGTAAATATTTTTTTAGATAAACATAAATATTTGTATATTTATTAAATCTTATAACTAAGATCTAAAAAGGTAAACTTGAGATTGTTGCATATAAATATTAATAGAGTTCAAATTAAAGCATAGTAATATTTAAAATTAATTATGTGGTTAGGTTTGGACTAAACATATAGTCATTGTTTTTTAATTCAAGAACATTTGCACACTGCACGGATTTTAAATATTTTATTTTTCTTTAATATTTTACATCTATTAAATTATAATTTTCAAAGTAATTTTTTAAAAAAGAAAAATTTCTAGAGCAAAAGAAAAATATTATCTTACAAAGTAAGGGGCCGTGTCGTTTTTACAATAATGTTTATAACATAAATAGTCACCTATTTATTTTAATATTAACCATGACACAACTATTATTTTATTATTTAATAATTTTTTAACCTAAATTTTTTTTCTCCAAGCGTTTTTTATAATTTTTTTAAAAAAAACTCTCCAAGCAATTTATGTATAATAGTTTAACATTTTTTAGAATCATAAGTTTCAAAAATTTTCAAAAATGTAACATCGACTTTGTTAATTCAACTAACATAAAAGTTTTCTTAATCGAAATTTAAGTACGAGATACAATTACGAAATGATATATTTTCGGTATAAAATTTTTACAAATAAATTTTGCATTTTATAATAATATTTCATTTTTAATAAATCATTCAATTTTTATATTTCTTAGAATTTTTTAAATTTACAAAAAATCATTATTTTTCATATTTTTGTATATTGCAAAATCATTATTTGAAAAATCAATATTTTTTAATACTTTTGTATATTGCAAGGAATTTACGTGTGCGAAGCACGGGGAAGATTACTAGTTTAAATAATTTGTGAACATTTTATTTTCAAATGAGCTGTGTAGACCGGTCATCAAAATTTTGGACCTTAAAAAATATGGGTCATGATGGACCTTGAGGTATAGGCCCGTTTAGCTTAAATCTAGAAACATCTAAACCTTTCTGGTAGGTACGTTAAAAATAAGGGAGCAAAGATAATAAAAAACAAATTATATCATTACAATCAACTTTAAGACAAATTTGGGGAAGAAATCATACATCACAAAAGAACTAAGATGGAGCACCTTACGGAGAATTGCCTATCGTTAATATTATCATTCACATCACCCAAGGATACATGTAGAGCTTCAGGTGTTTCAACAGAATTGAGGGCTGCCAGTGATTCGGATGAGTTATGGAACAAATTTTTACCACCCGATATTAATCAAATTCTCACGAGATCAATCTCCACCTTGACTTACACCATGAAAAAACAACTTTATTTTTCTCTAGTGACTTGCTATCTGCTGGACGATGGCAATGTGGTAATTCTCTCAATTATTTCTTGATATTATTATTTGTTTACTAACTTTATTTCATTGTATTATTTTTAATATTTAATATTTAACATTTTGATATTTTTTTATGTTTTTATATCCTTGTCTATTAATTGTATTTCAATTAAGATAGTTTTTTAAATATTAGATCCAGTATTTTTTCTGTTAATATAAGTTTTAATTAAAATAGTTATATGTGTTTATTTTATATGTATGTAAAATAATAATAATAATTAAATATAATTTCAATAATTATTTCATAATGTAAAGTTTTGTAATAAGGTTTTTAAAAATAAAATAGGTATACTAAAGATTTAACGATGAGATTTAAAGATGTATTAATGTTAGAAAAGATTATAAATAAAAATTAAATATGTGTTTAATTAACATTAAGATACTTATACATATTTTAATTAAAATATGATTATAAAATAATTGTTCCCCGTGAAAATTAGTTTTAAAATATAAAATATTATTTTCTTTAATATATTTGGGATTTCATTATTGGTATTTAATTAAGTGCTTATCAAATGTCAAAGTTGGAAAACAATATATAGAAACAACTGAATGAAATGTAAGATTATTCTTTTTAAGACTGGGATGACCAAAGTTTACCATGTGTATTACTCCATATATTTAAATTTCTCATATATTTAAATTTATTCCCTGCCGTTTTTGCATTTTACATATTATAGATGTACCCTTATCTTCAAAGACTGATCAATGTAAGGGCATAAAGATTTAAATATTTCTTTATTTGTAATTAATGTTCTAAATTGACATATTCTCTTCAATTTCTCCATTAAAAAAATTAGTGTTTAGATGAATTATTTGTAGCTATATGATTATTTATAACTATATGATTGGGAGTAAAGATTGGATAGTTGACAACCAAAAATTTACAATAATTTATCCAAAAATTATGAATAAGTATTAGAAGTTAGAACTATTCATGATGATTTTTGGATTACTTATGTATTTGTATCATGATAAAAGAGAATGGTCCATAATCTTTTAGTTAAATTGTCTAATTACTTGATCTCATTATTGTTCTAACAGAGTTTTTGGTTGGATAAAGGAAGTGGAAAAAAATGTTTAATGGTAGCTGCTAGGCAGCTTGCCATTGTTCCTTGGTGGTGGCTGTTATATGATAGTAACTCAAGGTATGTGAATAATTATTGTTGCATTATTTACATATATGCAAATGTACATTTTGGTAAATACTAATCTGGTTCTAACTACAAATACTTGTGCATCACTCTATATAATCATAGTAACTTTTTATAAGTATTTTCTTTCTAGTATAACAAACTAATAAGGTGGGAATTATGGTCTCTAGTTGGGAACTGTTAGCTGTGTGTTGAGTTGTACAATGTAGTATATATTTTCTGCATACCTCAATTGAAAAGAAGCATTTAGGGATCAGGTGACAAGACAAATTAATGGGTTGTTTAGAGTCCTAACCTACAATACCAATTTTTTTAAAAATTATGTATATTATAAATTTTGCTTAATATTTTGATAAAAGATGTTATTTAAAGTATAAAATGGAATGCTTTTTTTGAAAATAAAGTAGCAAAACATTATTATGAAGGGTATTTTTCAAAATTCACATTTTTATCTATTAATAATATCATTTTAATAACAAAATTTTGAGCTAAGACTAAACCTTTTTTGTTAAAATTTGCAATCTCTTTAGGTATTGGCTTTTTGGGCAAAAAAATAACAGAAAATAGTAAAACAGTAGTGCTAATAAAGATAATAAATACAACATTATGCATATTTTCCTATATGAATGCAAATAAGAAGTCTATATTACATGTAGCCTGATCTATTACCTTAAATAATTTGAATAACTTCACCTCACCGGTCACACCCAACCAGCTAATTACAATTTAAGGATAAATCTAAATAATTTTGACTATTCTTGGTCTCCATTCGTGAATGCAAGTCAATTTTATGAAATGCAGGTCACATGACATTATCTTGTAAAAGATGTAAATCACTTTAGGCAATTACGGTTAGAAATGATAGTATTGATAGAGAAAGTGTTATTTCACAAAATAAATTTAATAATATTTTGATATGCACATATTTTGATATTTAATATTTTATAATATTATTGATATACACATATTTTATGAAAAAATAATATTTTAAATGTGATTTAATAGTAGAATTAGAACTACAAGGTCGTATTTTTTCAAAAGCATACTTCCTCGTCCTTTTTGGTAAAAACACTTTTCTAATGAGCAGATTTTAAAATTTTAATAAAATAGGATTTGAGGTAATTTTGCGCAAGAAATTGTAGTTTTGTGTGCAACAACTCCAAACTAGGGGTGTAAGCCAGTTGAGCCGAGTCCTAGACCGTGGCTCGGCTCGAACTCAATAAATATAGTTCGGGTTCGAGCTTTGAACTCGACCAAACTTTTAATTTCATGTAAAAAGTTCAGTAGGCTTGAGTTCGGTTTGAAAACTCGAATTTATTTCACTAAATATTAAAAAAATTCAAAATAGGATGGTTTGGCTCAAGTTCGATTGAATAATAAATAAATAATATAAAAAATATAAAAATATTTTTATAATAAAAATAACTGAAAATAATAGAGACTCAATAAGGCTCGAACCTTACGAGCCGAGTAATCGGAAGTTCGAACTCGACTCGGTTACAAATTTGAAAACCTCGAGCTCGAACTCGAGCTCGGCTTGATTAATTCCCAGCCGAATTGGAATTTTTACGAGCCGAGTTCGAGTAACTCACGAACAGTTTGACTAGTTTACACGTATTCCGAACGCATTGTAAGTGATGAATATGATTAAAGTCGTCCTCTCATCGCATGTATCATGCATTCATGCCTCAATGTGTTATCATATGAACAGATTTTCAGAGGAGGTTGCTGTACTTGACAAGGGGCGTGTTGATATTCGTGGCAAAATGAAAATTGGAATGTTGTCTCCTCACACCACTTATGAAACATATCTTGTCTTTAAAATATATGAGGATGCCTGCGGACTTGATTCGGCAAAGACATCCATTAGATTTGTTAATGAAAGAGAGGAGGTGCCTGATGATGAAGCTAGCATAGTTTATCCTGATCCAAGAACATCTGCACACAACATTGAGCAACGAAATGGAGAGTTTAGTCGGTGGAGGAAGGACAAATGGATGGAGATTAAGATAGCAGAGTTTGAGACTGGTGCAAGAGATGATGATGATGAGGTGGAGACACGATTTATGTCAACTGATACAAATGTACTCAAGGCTGGCCTTTATCGTACAAGGTTTCGAGTTTAGGCCCTAAACAACCCATGGCAGTTGTTTAATGAATTATCTGTTGCATGCTTTTATTTGTCTTTAAAACTTTCCTCATGTACTATGAATTATCTGTTATTGAAGGATGTTAATGAATTATGTTTTATGTAAAATTTGAGGGTTTAAGACAATTTTGTTTGTATCATGGTCTGTGTCCAATTTTAAGGCCCATATCATAACCGAATAACAGTTTCCTTTATTTAGGCCATCTCCAATTATAAATTATTTTATAATACCTTTATATGCAATATTTTCACCCTTTTAACCTTAATCACTATTTTATTTCCAATCATGACTTTTAAATATAATTTTAAATTTACTTCAAACATCATTCTAATTACATACAGCGTACACAATCCCTCCATACACATCATGAGGTATGTGCTATTTTAATATTTAATATTGCATAATAACCCGTGCGAGGCACGGGTCATTTTCTGAATTATAATGTTCTTAATTGTTTTTTATATGTAAATGTTGTACAATGTCTAACGTATATCAAATACAAGTTGATTTTGTTATCAATATGTATTATTTTCAAAAAGACAATAACAAATTACACAATGTTTCAAATATAAACCATTAAGCAAAATATATATCTATATATTATTGTTTGTGTGTATAATTTACATTAATGAATGAATATAAATAGGGTAGTCATTGTACGTTTAAAACGAAACGATTATACTTAATCTGTAGAATGCCGTTAGTATGTTTACAAATAAAAAGTTAAAAAATAACATTTATGTTGAATATAGAGTTAACCAAAAATTTGAATTTTATTTAAATAAACTATATGTACTGGTCTATATTATTACCGAGTTCACTACTAATTTACAATTAACTTACTCAATTTAAAATGATAAAAAATGCATAATTGAAATCAGGATGACTTGCAATCATAATATACAAATTGTAAAATTTATACTATTGTTAATATAAAAGTTGATTTAATAAAAAAATGTTCATTTTTGAAATTCAACGTATGTATGCATGGAAAAATATTAGTTTTTATTTACACTATGGTTACCAAAGTAACATTAAGTTATATGTGTGGTAGCATGTATATTGTAGTATGTTACATTTCTTAATAAATTACGATGATTTCAATTATTTATATGCTAAATATCTGATTTATGTATATTTTTAATCACTATTAATATCTAGTGAGACAAATGATTACTTAAATAACATGCATTTATAATTATTCAAAATAAAAATTATGTAATAAATAAATTGCAATAATTTATATATGGTATTCATATTATCACTAACAAACAATCTATATCTAGTTTTTACGCAACTGAGTATCAATCATGGTTGTAACATAAAAATAAATTATATATTATAAAACTTATTATTGATATTCATGATTTTTTTCAAGGATTCGAAGGAAAAATTATTGTTATATCGTTATTTAAACCATTTTTAAGTTCCTTTCATTACTACTCTAATATTTTTTCATATAATAATTTAAAAATATTGTATTCTATTATCCTAAAATTAAGTATTTTTCAATTTGATAAATTTTATAAATATCATTTGAACTGGTTAATTCATTTCAAATTAGTGAATAATATATATTTTTTTCTTTAAATAATATAAAATATATTGAATCACATGTCACAATATAGTATAGATAAAACTTTCTTTAAATAATTTAAATATCAAAATAATTCAAAATATTTGTACAATATTATCTTAATCAATGAATATTATTTATCTAGAAGAATTCTTTTTAAAAAGCTAGTTTTTTTAAAGTGAAAAATAAAAATAAATCGATTTAATATATCATCGTAGTTTTAAAAAATCTTATGATATCTCATATCAAATTTCGAATATTTTTAAAATCGGACTGTTTTTCTATCTCCATGACTTCCTCAGACTCTGTGCTTGGTTTCTGCAATTCTTCGAAGTAGAAGGAGCAATCCAGGTCTGATGAATTTGAACAAGTTTGGACAATGCATCAGCTTCTGAATTCTCCTCTCTGCTGATTTGGATGACTTGGACTGTTGGTATGGAGGCTAGGTAGCTTTGGACCAGAGCCTGGTAATTGGCTAGAACTGGATCCTTGGCTATGTACTCGCCATTTGCTTGCTTTACGACGATCTGGGAGTCGCTGTAGATTTTGAGATTCTGGATCCTGAGTGTTGTTGCTAGCTTCAATCCTGCAATCAAGGCCTCGTACTCTGCCTGGTTGTTTGTTGCTGAGAATGCAAAGGAGATTGCTGTTTGAATTGTGAATCCTTCGGGCTCTTTAGGATGAGCCCAGCTCCCGATCTTTCATTTGTTGAAGAACCATCAACTTTGAGAGCCCAGGCTTCTGTTTCTTGATCTGTGTTTCTCTCAGGGTCAATGCTCATGGGCGCGGGCTCTTCTTCTGGGAAATTGCATTCTATGATGAAATCAGCTAGAGCCTGGGCTTTGATTGCTGTTCTAGGAATGAAACTTAGATTGAACTGACTTAACTCAACTGCCCAATTTACCAATCTCCCTGAGACATCTGGCTTGTGTATTATCTTTCTTAATGGTTGATTTGTTACAACCCGTATTTCTCTTCCCTGGAAGTAGTGTCTTAGCTTTCTGGATGCTGTGACTAAGGCAAAAGCAAACTTTTCTAGACTCGGGTACCGGGTCTCTGCATCTTTTAGCACTTGGCTCACATAATAAACTGGTTGCTGTTTGCCGTTCTCTTCCCTGATCAAGGCTGCTCCAACTGCCAGGGCCCCTGCTGACAGGTAAAGGGATAGGGGTTCCCCGGGTTGAGCTTTCGTTAAAACAGGGGTTGAGAAAGGTACTTTTTGATTTCTTCAAATACGCTTTGGCATTCCTGGCTCCAATTGACTTCTCTCTTGTTGGTTGCTCCTTTTAACAGGTCAAAGAAGGGTAGGCATCTCTCAGCTAGCTTGGATATGAATCTTCTGAGTGCAGCTAGTGATCCTGCTAGCTTCTGCACATCTTTTTGTGTTCTAGGAGCCTTCATCTCTTGGATTGCCTTTATCTTTTCTGGGTTGGCTTCAATTCCTCGGTTGCTTATAATGAATCCAAGGAATTTTCCTGCCCCTACTCCAAATGGGCATTTTTCTGGATTGAGCCTGAGTGAGTATTTTCTCAAGTTGTCGAAGCATTCTCTCAGATCTCCTATGTGCCCGGGGAAGCTTGTGGATTTTGCAATCATATCATCCATGTAGGATTCCAGGTTCCTTCCAATCTGGTCCTTGAAGATTTTATTCATTGCCCTTTGATATGTTGTTCCCGCATTAGTCAATCCGAACGGCAGCATTACATAGGCATAGACCGCCCTGTGGGTGATGAAGGCTGTCTTTAGAATGTCTCTGGGATTCATTTTGATCTGGTTGTACCCCGAGTAGGCGTCCATGAAACTTAGCATCACGTGCCCAGAGGTTGCATCGATCAATTGATCAATATTTGGCAGAGGGTAGGGGTCTTTGAGGCATGCACTGTTCAAGTCTGTGTAATCGATGCACATTCTCCATCTTCCGTTTGCTTTTTTCACCATCACTACATTTGCCAGCCATTCCGGGTACTTGACTTCGCATATTATTCTGGCTTTCAGTAGTTTCTCAATTTCTTCATCAATTTCTTCGCATATTACAAATATTTCGTCTACATTCTCAAAACTCGCTCAACAAGGGTTTTGAATATAACCATAAGAGATTCTATGATATATAAGGATATAGTTCGAGCTGGATATCCAGAACATGTAAGGATCACTAGAGGTAGCTATTGTCTCATAGTTTCATGTCAAACACTTTCAATCAAAACACTCTAGCTGTGTGCATGATAACCTTTCCTGACTACAATATGGCAACTATCACTACTACAGCGATGGCATTGTCGTCTAGTGAGACATCTGAACAGACCATTTCCTAGTCTTTTTATTGGTTCAGTTGCAACATTTCCCATCCTTAACATAGATCCATCTTCGATTGGTTGAAAATCTTCAAACCAACGAAGATCATTACAAACATGTCTTTCTGCTCCAGAATCAATCCACCATGCAACATTATAATCATGCACATAAATGCCTCATAATTTTGTATTATGAGGCATTATAATTTTGCCTAGAATTAGTGACACATAATTCTGCCTAGAATTTTAATTTTTATTAAAATCTGACCTTGTTGCTTTTCTGGATCCTTAGATCCACTTGGACCAGCGTTATGCTTGCCTTTACCAACCCGACAATCCTTCTTGAAATGACTAGGTTTGCCATACTTTCAACATGTCAATTTTGGTTTCTTGTTGGAAGAGGTATTATTATTTTTATAAACTTCCTCTTCTTACCATTGTCTTTGTTTGAATTCTTAGAAGATCCACCATCTTCAACCATATTTACAGAAGAGTTACCGACTTGATTCTTTCCTTAGGATTCATCCATTTTCATGTCGTGTTGAACAAACTGTCCCAAAATCCTTAACAGTTCATTATACTGTTCCATGACCGGTCTAGTATCAGCCATTTTATAGTTAATAAAATTACTAACCAGAAACTTTTTGCTAGAAGCATCTTCAGCCATGTACTTGGATTTAAGGGAATCTCACAATTCTTTTGCAGACTCAACATTTTGGTATATAACAAAAAGAGAATTAGACATACAATTTAAGATGTGACCCCGACAGATGTAGTCATCATTCTCCCATTTGCAGTGTCTTCTAGTCTGTTCTACAGTTTCCTCCTCAATCATTTCTCGCATGGAGTACTCAAAACGTACACAACTTTTAATGTGGTTAACAAGAAATGCATCTTCTTTTGCCATCTTCTAAAGCCATGTCCCTCAAACTTGTATGGTTTTGCAAACTTACTAGTCATATCTTTTACAGATTCGTTATTCGCCATCTTCAGAAAACAAATTTGTTTCAATCTTTGTTGTAAAAAAATTGAGGATAACTTGGATTATTCTGAAGTCTTGACAAACAATTTCAGATTGAAACAATTTGGTGGTTATCCAAACTTTTCAACCGGATAAAATCAGAATATAAGAACAGAGAATGATGTATTTTGTGTGAATTCAATAACCAACCTTTTATTTTTTTTCTATATCGATGACCAAATCTGTTACAAGTATTATATAGGTGTCCAAAAGACATGTCCTAAGACACGTCCATACATGTCCAAAAGACATGTCCTAAGACACGTCCTTTGAGGTATGCGGTTGTGTCTAAAAGACATGTCTTTTCACATTAACACCAACCCCGCCAATACCAAAAATCATAATAAACTCAAACAAGCATGCACTCCGCACTCTCCTGATTTGTTTGATGAAATATTACAATCACATTGGTCAACTAGTTAATCCAATTACACTAAAATATCTAACACATCTTAGTATTGATTTTATGCAAGGTATTTTAACAAGAATCTGCTGTATGATTTCTTCTGGTAGGTATTGGCATAAAGGATTGGTAGCCATTAGCAACCCAGTGGTTTAATGAATCATTAGCTAAAACCCTAACCAACATGTCCCTGATACATGTGATAAGAATTGTTGAATAACGTGATTTGTTCAATTTCTTACTCTAAAATTCTTTTACTAATCATGAATTTTCATTTTAATATTTTATTTATTATTTTATATATATTTATTAAAATAGTAAGTACGTTTGAATAATTATTGTTCTCAATGTTAATTTTGGGGTTTATTCACCGGCATTTGTTATATTATTTTTTGATTTGATTTTGGTTGCATATGTTACAAAAAAATCAATTTCAATCCGGTATGTGAGAAATCTGAATCAAAAAAAATAAATTATATTTTTTAATGATACCATTTTGTCAAAATGTTAATATCAACGGAAATAGGTGAATTAAATTAACAAAAAGGTAATTTCATGATTCATTAACCAACCAAAAAGCAAAATAATTAGCATATCAAATTGGAAATGATGAAAGATGATGATGACGGTGAAGGATAACAGAGACACGATGGGTGTGGTTAATGAGAGAAAAGACGGAGGATCATATTATTGAAAAAAAAAGGATAGAGAGAGTGTAATAATGAAAAAACACCATATTTTAGTTTTTTTCATTAATTTTTTAATATTAATAATATTTTTTTCTATTAATGTGAATTTAAAGATCTAGATGTAGAGTTTAAGAAAAGTTAAGGTAGTCATTGACTTATGTGTTTATTTTATTAAACATCTAAATATTAAATTTCTTAATTTTAAAATAAAAAAAGGATAGTAAATAAATGTCAAGATTGAGTTTTTTACATGATTTTTTCATAATTTCACGAAAAAGATCTCGAGACTAGCCTCCAACTCTTTATTCTTTGCAAAGACAATTGATAATTGTAGGTTTGTTGTGGTTAGGTGTGTAGCACACGTAAAATGCTAGTTTAAATAATAGTAGAATAATATAATTTTTTTCTATTCTATTTATAATTGAATAAGGATATTATTGTATCACTTATTCTACAATATATAATATCGTCTTTTTTAAATATATATTTTTAATGGTTGAGATTGTTTTGATGATAATAATAAAATTTGGCTCAGCTGGTTAAAGAGGGGATAACTATCCTCTTGGTCACAGGTTTGAATCCCACGGGAGGAGAATTTATGATTATGCCTCATGTGGCTTAAATGCAGTAAACCTTGGTTCACGTGGTTTGCAGGCTATTGCGTGAGTTCGTAGGGTTTACCCGGTGTGCACCCAAAGGGCAGTGGCTGTGGGTTAGCTACGATAAAAAAAAATTGAATAAGAAGTTGTAACATTTATTATATACATATAAGTTGAGATTATTACCGTATAGTGTACAATACCAAAATTTCCAAAAGTTGAATAAGAAGTCAGCTATGTATTAATTATTATATACAAGTTGATCACCCATACCTGGTTAATTTGTTTAGATAATTTTTACAAATCATAATAATATGTGTGTTATGTCAAAATTTCTAATTTTTACTCAAAAAACTCAACCCAAACTATCTAGTGGTGGAAGGATCGCCCAATATACCCAGTATGTGTAATACGTGTACGGAATGTATATCATTAAGATATATATTTTGTATATATTAGGCATAAATATGCCCAACATGCATGTTTTATAATTGTTTTCTTAATATATGATACACATGTTGAACACATTTGTATTCAATAAACTCAAAATTTTAGTTGTCGTGATCACGCATAAAACATGTGTATAGTTCAAACAAAATATTAGTACGCATAAGTTGGCCGGTATTTTAACCCCCACTCTAGGGTAATAGGTATTTTCAGACATCCGGTGTTAGAAGTAGCATAGTCCTTGTTCTCATTGTACATCACCATTATTATATATATATATGTTATCTATTACAATATAATTGATTATTAAAAAAATAAGGGAATTATAATATAATTCTAATAATCGTATTAATTTATCGAAAAACAATTTAGAATTGGACAAAACATATAAATCTAAAGGTAAAATAATGGTGAGAGCAAAACGAGAATTAAAGTCATTGTTAATTTTATTTTTTATTTACAATT
The DNA here is from genome assembly GCF_009905375.1 of Apium graveolens. NCBI lineage: Eukaryota > Viridiplantae > Streptophyta > Magnoliopsida > Apiales > Apiaceae > Apium > Apium graveolens. The sequence goes on from NW_027420377.1 coordinate 25,572, forward strand.
ACTTAACAAAAAGTATAAAAAATTGTAATATACATGTGTTAAATACATTATTTGTATTAGAATTATAATTAAATATTATAAATATATAATTTTAACAATTTTATTATTTTATTAAAAAAATACTCTAGGGTTATATAGCATCATATCATAAATAGGATTATCGAGCTGCAATAAAAATAGGAATAATTACAATACAATTTTAATAATTTAGTTATTTCATTAAAAATAAAATAATATAGAGTTGTATCAGAAATAGGATGATTGGAGTGAAACCAAAATATGAGTTGGATAAAAATAAGGTAATATCAAATTTGGGACCAAACTTAATAGAATTATAAGACACATACAAGTAAAAAATACCAAAAATAATATTAAACTTAATAGAATTATCAGATACATAGAAGTATAAGACATACATACACGAAAAAGGGTCTAAACAAAAGTTTTAATAGAATTAAAAGATATACAAAAGTATAATGAATAAGTGAAACCAAAAGTTGATAATACGATTATTCGTGACACTTGTATATGAGGGGTTTCGCTTATTAATAATAGTTATAATAGTTATGTTAAGTTAAGTTATTATTATTAATAATATAAGGATATAATTAGAAACAATTAAGAGCACCCGGGTATTATGTAGATAACATGACGTGGTCATGTGAGTATTTTTAAACCCAAGGAGCCCTAGGAAGAAACTCTTCTTTATAATTATAGAGTTACGGTATGCTATAACAATCATTTGTTATTGAACGAACCCTTCTCTAATATATGTTTCATTCTTCCAACAAAGGCAGGATGACAAAAGTAGTCCATAATTACTGTAGATGAAATGCATTCATCCTATTATAAAGATATCTATGAATTTGCTTCATTTCCTCCCATATCTATTAATAAAAGCATGAGCATCTTCAGCCAGCAGGACCTTACTTTGGCAAAATAAATTTTTATGTTTTTTTGGTTTATCTATTAAACAAATCTCAGTCAACGAAAATTCTAGGGTTAAATTTATTACTAAGCTCACTTTAAATGTTACTGTGCAAAATTTAACACAAAATCATGTGAACATTTAAAAATGGATTATAGTTTTTCAAGACATTTCCAAAACTGCAGCATTTTGTTCTCAAACAAAATCTTAAGACTCACTAGATAGTTTGTGACGGGGGAGATTATAGTAAGGGCCATCGAGGAACACACGGCCCCCCAAAATAATTCTTTTACGTTTCTTAATCATTAAAATTTTTAAGAACATATTAAAGTGCCCACGTTAAAATAAAAAAAAACAAGAGGGTGCCACCCAAAAATTTCTCCGGGGACGGGGTTAACACGGGTGGCGATACCACAAGGTGCACCACGAAGTAAATATTTTTAGGTCGGACCCTGGTCGTGACTAAAAAAAGACATGGTATACATTTGGTGGGGCGAGAATAAAATGTTGGGGGGAAATATTAAAGCCTCGGATATATCTCAGGTTCCCTTTTTTCTTTATAACTAGCTCTATAGCCCGTGCAATGCACGTGCATGTTTTATAGTATGTGAATTGATGTTATTTTGACTGTAATTATCGACCATATATTCATGTTGTTTCCGGATGGATCGATTAACTAAATAATTCTCTTTATGAAATTGAGATCGATTAACTAAATATCTTTCTTTATGAAATTGAAATATACGATCAAAATATAATACAAATGAAAGCACACATATCTCATGAAAATAATTATAACTCATAAGAATAAAATATTGCGGAGTTAATTAAAGAGTTATTATAGTTGTTTACATGGTACAATTAGTGATACAAAATATAATGAATATGAGGTAATCTTACTTTCCATGTTAGAAAATGTAATGATTGGATATGAAAGCCGACACATTAAATAGAATATTGTACAATTGATAATATAAATACATCTTTCAATATACATCATTTTTTATGATAAATATATTAATAGATTGGCCATTAATAAATTATAATGAAAATTGAAAAATGGACTAAATTGGTTGAACTACTAATTTACGGTTTATCAAAAATCGAGAATTTATCGAAATGCTAAATCGAAATAATATCGAACATATTTTTATATTCTTTTTAAAATATATAAGTAAAATAATTATATTTGAGATGTATAAAATTGCATTTGTACATCCATACTAAGTTATAACATTATTTTGTGTGCATTATTTTTTAAAATAATAAGAGTCTTAATCATCTTTACGCATCTCTCTTCCTCTTCCTTTATCTTTTTAGTATCTATTCGGCAGTCGTCTGATTTCTTCATTTAAAATCGTCATTCTTCACCAACTCGATGCTGAGTATATTTCTTCTTCCTTTTTTTCTCTTCATAGCCTTAAATTGTGTGTTTGATTCGTCAAATTTTGATCGGAAAATTGCCGATTTTGATCAAAAATGGCAAAAATGTTGTATGCTCCGATTTTGTTCAATAGATTGTTTGGTTGTCTTGTAGCAATTTATTGGCAAAATTTTTGATTTCCATACCACTTCAGTAATCTTATAACTCTTTTACTTATACCTCTGGAAAACTTTAAGTTCGTTAATGTAAAAAAAATGATTCACCTTACTATTGTAAAATATTAATGTAACTGTGATGAACTTGATATTTTAATATTTTATTATATATATTCAAAATCTTCAAACCAGACTTAGTTTATATTCGATTTGGTCATATAATAAGAATCTCAACTTTATTATAAACCTCCCTCATAACCCACTCTTTTATTGATATACATAGAGAATATCTATTTTATTTCTTGAATTTAATACTTGATACACTAACATTGTCATTTTCAGATTAGCTAAAATATAAAATTAATTTGCTGAAAATAAATTTATTTTATATAAAGTCTTTAAAAATAATAAGAATTTAGTATATATAGGCAAATATTATTAAATTTTAGATATCTAATTATAGGTTGTTAATATTCAATAATAAATGGTAACATGTATAAAATTATTAATACTAATGAGTTAGGTGTATTTAATATATGTTATTAAATATGAAAATTATTTATATTTATTAATAAGGAGTAATAATGACTTAAGTGTAATTAATACATGGTATTAAATTTGACAATTATTTGTATTTATTATTGAGGGGTAAATTGTAATCTGGACTAAATTGTCTCACCGAACCCCTATTTGCTCTATTATATATATAATCGATTGGACATCGTTTTTTTTGTTAAAAAGAAAATTTAGAAAATGTTTAATAAAATTCAAAATGAGCTATTTAATCTAAATATTGTTTTTTTTGAAAAGCAACCAACTATATTAAAGGGACAAAGCCCAAGACAAAGCCCAAGCATCCTTACAACCAACCCAATTGAAAATGGGCTCAACAAACTTATCTTCAAGAAACCAATAACATCCCACATAATTAACCACTAAAAATCAATATTATAACTAAATAAAATTAAATTCAAATTAATAAAAAAGAAAAAGTGTTGGACTTCCCTAACAGCTTTCCACCTGCAGCATCATCACACCATCACCAAGTCACGACTCCATTTCTGCCTCTCCTTGCTGCACATCAACCGCTTCAAGCATCCCAGCAGCAGGCAAAGCCACCACAATCTGATGCTCTCCCAAATTCTCTTCATCTGCATCCACTTCTTCATTCTGCAACCCAACTCCCTGGTCCTCAGCTCCATTCTGCAAACCAACTTCCTGAGGATCCATCACCTCATCTTCCAGCACCTCAGCCTCAATCTCTCCTTGCCTAACAGCCCTGAACCTCTGCTCAATACTTCCAAGCCCCATGTCTAGATACCAAAATTCTTCAATTCTTCCAAAGTCCCTCTCCACAATAACCATCCTATCCCAATGGTTAGCCCCATATTCCGCCAAATAAGCCGCTAGAACATTGGCTTCCCTATCAACCAGCCTAAGTTCACACTTAAAGTTCCTATCAGCCTTCCTTTGATTTAACTGCCACAATACATGAGCGTATTGAGGCCTAGCACCAAGAACCGGAGAGTTAAGCAACTCCCAATACGCATCTACATGATCAGTTTCCAAAATCAATCTCTTATATCCCTTGTAGTATGCTTCCTTAAGCCCTTCAAACAATGCATGCAGCTCATTCTCCCTCTAATCACCCAAACCCAGAGACCCACCAGTTATATGCACAATGACCCCTAGATAATCCCTGAACACTGCCCCTATACCCGAATGACGCCCATTGGGCAAAGCTTCATGTGAAAAATAACTGTGCACATTGTACTTCACCACCCCCTTACTTGGCATCAACCACCTTGCATTAATATTAATATTCCCTTTCTCCATTAAAACCCTAAAACAAGAATGTAAACCCTAAACTTAACTCTCTCCCCAACGAATATAAACTAAGTTTCTTAACAAGCATGTGTGAGATTGTCTACATGCAGAGAGCCACTTATATACTACCCCCAATTAGTCCCCCAAGAGACTGTCATAATGACTCTATAGCCTCAAAACTGTTCTCTAACGCAACCTTTTAAGTTTCCAAGAAGGTATCTAAAAAACCTTTCCATTCTCTCCAAGAAAAATAATTACACTACTCCTAATCATAACTAGGCAATTTAATATCTAAAATTTACTAAATCCTGATAACCGAAGAAAAATAAACTACTGTAACACGTAACAAAATTCTTATTTAATCACCTCCAATTTATTCAGAAAAACTCCCCTTTTTGCATGCCCATCTGCAATTCCATTCCACCTTCTATTAATATGCTTTAACTGAATATCTAACAGCTTCTCATTCCACATTTTTTCCTGGAGTAAACCCATATCCACTTTCTTTACTAATTTCTCATTATCCGACAACACCAATACATGCTTACTGAACCACCTGCAATCCTTGATTAACTCAAGAGGAGTTTCTAAAGCAAATTTCTCCACTTCTAACACACTAAGAAGAAATGCAGGTCCTGCAAACTGCATTAGTATTTCTCCTGCACTATTTTGAACTATTCCACCAATGCCAACTAAATTTTTTCCTTGAATCTCCTTCTTAAAACTTCCATCTATACATGTAATGATATCAAAATTACCTTTCTTTACAAAGTCAGTTCAAAAATCTTTCTCACTTGCTGTAACTACCCCAACTGGATTAGTAAACCACCATTCCCTTCTCTTTGTGCTGATATCCCCATTAACCAAACACCATTCCAATGCTCTACTTTGGATCAGAATATATACCTGTTTGTGATTTGGAGAGTTATTATCAAAAATACATTAATTTCTATGCTTCCAAAGTGTTCACATAGTAGCTATTAACACAGTACTCCAATCTGATCTAAATCCTTCATGATGAAAAACCACCTTAGATCTCCACATTGAACCCCAATCTACAACATATACCTTTGAAACTATCCCCCACCAACTTAAAACCAAAATCCAAATCTTCCTTAAAAAAACACACTCCCAGAAAATGTGCTCTTGGGACTCCTTCTCAACACCACATAATAAACAAACCTTACATTTACTGTAGTCATGCATTCTGTGAGCTAACCAAACCTTTGTTGGAACAATTTTTGATTTTACCTTCCATAAAAATAATTTTACCTTTTCAGGCACCTTGTATTTCCAAATTTGTTCCCATTCATTGCCTTTCTCGACTTCACTGTTGACCAGTACTTCATAAGCTACTCTGCTACTGTATGTATCCTTAACTGGTACCCAAATAATTATGTCCTTTTTAGCAGAGAAGCTCACTGCATTTACTATATCTTCAAGCTCCTTCAGATCCTCTAATTCCCAAATTGTCAACTTCCTTTTCCAAAATACATCACCACTCCTATCATAACAATCCCATAAGGTCTTAAAAATGCTTACTTCTTTCTGTTGTAACTTAGAAAGACTGTACAACCTAGGGAATCTTTCCATTATGGTTATATCTTTGTACCAAAGATCTTCCCAAAAAAGAGCTGAATCCCCATCACCAACTTCCCATCTCATATATCTAGGTCCAAAAAAACCATATTCAGAGTGTTTAGCAACTGCCTTTATTATGCCCTGTACCATTATTAAGCATGATTTCTGTTTTCCTAGCAACTCTAACCCCTCACTCTGACCACAACCATACTTGCCTCTTAACCATACATTCCATGCCATCTTTCTCTCAGCTTGCCATTTAAACCACCACTTACAAAGCAATAATGAGTTCCTAATCTTCAATGAACTCAGGCCTAATCCTCCTTGTTTCCTTGACTTGCATACTAAGCTCCAAGCTACTAAATACATCTTTTTACCTTTCTCTTCTCCATCCCCTGAAGAGTTTCCCCAAAAAAATCCCTTCTAATTATTTCTAGTTGATTACAGACTCCTACTGGTACTTTGTGTAATGCAAACCAATAGATAGGTAAACTATCCAAAGTAGACTTAACCAAAGATAACCTCCCAGTTTGGTTCAAACTATCTCTCTTCCAGTTGGCTAATTTACTCCTAAACTTCTCCACCAATCGTTTCCAAAAAACTTTCTTTCTTGAGCTAACACCAATTTAACTCCCTAAATAAACCAAAGGCCAAGATCCTAATATGCAACCCAACCTTTCTGCCATAAAATTAAGTTCTGAATTTGGAATATGATAAGAGTATATGCTACTTTTTTGGAAGTTAATCTTCAAACCTGACAACAACTGAAAATATTGTAATACTTTTTTTATTCCCAGAATGGATTTCTCATTTCCATGTAAAAAAACTATTGTATCATCAGCATACTGCAGATGAGTAATTTTCTTACCTTCCTTTCCCAATTGTAAGCCCTCAATGATTCCTTGCTCACTTGCTGCATTTAACATGCTGCATTTAACATACTGCTTAGTACCTCTCCCGTTAAATTGAAAAGCATGGGAGAAAGAGGGTCCCCTTGTCTAATACCATTAGACATGCTGAATTCTTTAGTAGGTGTACCATTAACCAGCACAGATATCCTTATTGACTTAAAAAATCCTCCATCCACTTAATTCATCTGGTCCCCAGGCCCAAACACTTTAGAGTTCTGAACAAAAAACTCTAATTCACAGAGTCAAAAGCCTTCTCAAAATCCAATTTTAAGATCAAACCTTTATTCTTTGACTTCTTCATACTGTGGTACACCTCATTTACTATGAAGATGCTTTCAGCAGCCTGCCTACCCTTTACAAAACCAAGCTGATTTACGCCTACCAACTTATCATAAACTGTACTTAGCCTATTTGCCAACACCTTAGTTAAAATTTTAGCAACACTATTTATTAAGCTTATAGGTCTAAACTCACTTGGCTTATTTGGTACCCTGGCCTTAAGAACCAGAGCTATGAATGAAGAATTAAAGCATATAGGAAGACATCCAGTATTAGCAAACGAATTAAACCCTTCCAACACTTTATCCTTTAGAAAAGGCCAAAACTCCTTAATATACTTCATGTTGAATCCATCTGGCCCAGGAGCTTTATCACTACTGAATGATTTCAATGCAATTATTATCTCCTCCATACAGAAATCCCTCTCCAAAAACAACACTTCTTCCTTATTTAACCTCTTATCTATAAGTGACCCCACCTCCAAACATTCCATCTTTTTTGAATTGAATATAGCTTTAAAGTACTTGTAAAAAACCATTCTGACCTCCTGAGCTTCAGTTACAACCTTTCCATCCACAACAATTCTGTCAATTTTATTTCGACATCTCCTTTTCTGAATCACTTTATTAAAAAATTTTGTATTTTTGTCCCCCTGCAGATTCCAATTAATCCTTGCTTTCTGCCTTAGCATTGAATCCCTTTTCCTATAACTATCAGCTAATCTTACTTGGCACCTAACAACTTCCTCTCCTCCAACATGACTCCCATCTAAGCATTCCAATATGTTTTCTACCTCTTTAATCTTAATCTCTAGCTTATCCTTAGCTCCTTTGCACCATTGTTTCATTCCCAACTTAAATTTCTTTAACATGACTTGAATATTCACTTGCATTCTAGCTTCTTTACCTAGCTTCTTTACCTAGCTTCCAAAAATTTTCCATTTTCACCCTAACCTCTTCATCATACAGCCACCAATTAAACACCCTAAAAGGCACTGGATCATTCCGAATTTTACAAGCATACATCAACAAAGGTCTATGATCCGATATCATCCTATTAATTTCCATAACTTCCCAGTTATCTCGAGCACACCAACTATCATTCACCAGAACTTTGTCTAACTTACTAAACCTTCCAAAAGGACCAAACCAAGTAAAACTTTCATTTATCAACCCAATCTCACACAAATTATTATTCTTAATAAAATCTTTAAAACCCTGCACATCTAATCTTCTATATGTGCAATTGACACTCTCTTTTTCATCCATAATACTATTAAAGTCCCCAAGCACACACACCAACTCATTTCCTGTGATAAGTAAGATTTTTGATATCTCATCCCAAAATTGCCTCTTACCTTTTAAGTTTAAAGGACCATACACATTGACTATATGAAAAACTTCATCTGTTAAAATGCATTTGAGCTGAACCCACTGCCAAGTTTTTCCTGAAGCCGAGCCTAAATTTTTATAACACAAATTATCCAATGCTAAAATCAGTCCCCCTGACAAACCTTCTAAATTCTGTATAAGCCATCCTACTTGACCACTGTCCCAAATGGATTTCTCCCAAAATTTATTCCATTCCATACATTTTGTTTCCTGCAAACACAGTATATTAACTCTTATAGATTTGATCATATCTTTAACCATTCTTCTCTTCACACCATTACACAACCCTCTACAATTCCAAGATATTATTCTTATATCTTTTACTGACATAATGGTTTACTTTTACTATAGTACAACTTCTTTACTACTTCAATCTTACAATTCTCCTTTTTGCAGCTGCTCTGCTATCCCAATAATAACTTTCTCTCTATCCCCTAACACCTTTAGCCCAATTTGTTCAGCACAATCTATTATTTCTCTAGCAGCTTCTTTCCTTTTTACCTCTTTGTTTCCTGACAAAGTCACAAAACTACCTCCAAACCCTAAACAAGGGCCTAACCTATTATTTCTCCCAAGATACTTCCTACATCCTAAATTAACACGTCCTTTCAAGTCAAAAGGATTGTTAAACTTTTTACCTTTCTTTTTAGGTCTACCTACTCCTTTGACTTTGAGCTTAATAATTTTATTACACAAAGTACCTTGTGAAGTACCGGTAAAAACACCAGACTCTAAACTGTCAGACTTTTCCACTATGTTCTTTGTCTCTCCAGACTTCAGCTCACTTAAAAAATCCTTACTAGTTGATTTAGAGTTTGTTCTAACCACTTCTTCTGCAGCTTGACTATTTAACAAAACCAACCTCCCCTCATGCACTTTTCCATCCACCTCCAACACCTCCACCTTTTTACGCAATTCAAGTTCCTGAAGAACACCTACATTTCCTTTCGAGTAGCCTTGACTCCCCTTACTGCTACAACTTTGGATTCCACAGCCTGACTAGTACTCACTTCCCTATCTACTTTTAAGTCCTTATCTTTTGACTCCATTCTACCATGCTCCTTCATAACTTTTGATATAATCTCTCCTTCAGATAAACTCATTGAACCCATTTTATTCTTCAGCTCCTTCCCATTTACAAATGACTGGATTAAAAAACTCACTCTCATTATCTTTCTGATAGGACCAACTAATCCAATCCCCCAACCATCTCGTATAGCCCTTCGAATTTTCTTCTAACCACACATTCATTGGGATCCCATAGCTTTGTAACCATACTGTCCTGGAAACAACCAGATCGTCATCTTTAAATTTTCTCAGACTCCTAAACCATTTCTCAAAAAGCTTATCTGCATATTCTTCCCACCCCTTGTCACGCATACTAGCTAATAAGAACTTTCGAGAAGTTAATCCCACTACATTGACCTGTTCTATCCCTTCTACTCGTAACTTATTTTGCAACGAGCTCGCTGATTCATCAGTTCTTGAGAAAGCCACTTTGGTATCATATAAACCCTCCTCAACTTCTTTATCTACTACTGCTTCAATATATTCAAACATTTCAACCCCCAACTCCTTCTCCTGATTTCCATTTTCATGCTTATTTCCAACCTCAGCATTCATTTTGACAACATCCTTTTTAATATTATTATAGTCATCCCTATTCCTAATCTGATTTGACCCAACCACATTATCTTTGTACACCCTAAAATCTCCTTTTCCTTGATCTCTACTAACCTTTTTTCATTAAGACTCATATGAATATAAGATCCTAAACCCCCCTTTCCCTTAACATTAAGAATAATTGTACCGGCTTCAAGCTCCGAAGTTGTCTTGACAAAACCATATATTTTCCCTCTTTTGTCCCTTTTTCCAGGCATAATTATATCCAAAATAACCCCTGAACCCCTCAAGCAATTCCAAATTTCCCTAGCTATGCACTATCCCGGAATATTATACAGAAAAATCGTGAAACTTGACTCCATTCTTGCTTTCCCTACCTTTTTCTTCCTTTGCACCATTTGCCACTCCCCCTCATCCACAACTCTTTTGACATCCACCATCTTGTCTTTCTCATTCTTTAATGCTTGCGCATAAGTCTTGACATTTCCCCTTTCACCTTGACTTTTTCCTACACTTCTACTCTTCTCCTTCCATTCCAACCCTCCCCTACCTTTCAAGCTTCTCCAATGGATCTGATTTAAAGCTTCCGTTTAAAGCTCTCAGCACTAAACCCCTTCTTAGCTACCTTCAACTCACCTTCCTTAGTCCCCTCATTTTTAAATTTTTTCCCGTTTGGCAGCAACCCCATAGCTGTTAACCTTTGAGAGAGAAGACATTTTTTTGTTCAAGTTGTTAATCGTGATCGTCCAGAGTAACCTGTTATTGAGATTAAAAAATTTGGAAATGTAAGATCAATCGAATCCGACATAATAGTGTTTTTTTCTCTATTAATCTAACTTTAAAGAAAAATAATTTGCCATTTTGTTATACTTGTAAGAATATAGTGTGTACTAAATTTTAATTGGTAGAATTGTTTTATGATTTGATGTTTAACATTAGGTTAAAAAAATGGTGCAAAAAGAGATATTATAAATAATAATCTATAGACAAAGACAAGTAAATATAAAATATTATAATTAGAGAAAATAAACTCACAAATTTGTAAAAATTACACTTAACAAGTTTTTTCAATCTTATTACAATAAACATAAAATTACTAGATCAAATGTACATATTTGTAAATATTTTTTTAGATAAACATAAATATTTGTATATTTATTAAATCTTATAACTAAGATCTAAAAAGGTAAACTTGAGATTGTTGCATATAAATATTAATAGAGTTCAAATTAAAGCATAGTAATATTTAAAATTAATTATGTGGTTAGGTTTGGACTAAACATATAGTCATTGTTTTTTAATTCAAGAACATTTGCACACTGCACGGATTTTAAATATTTTATTTTTCTTTAATATTTTACATCTATTAAATTATAATTTTCAAAGTAATTTTTTAAAAAAGAAAAATTTCTAGAGCAAAAGAAAAATATTATCTTACAAAGTAAGGGGCCGTGTCGTTTTTACAATAATGTTTATAACATAAATAGTCACCTATTTATTTTAATATTAACCATGACACAACTATTATTTTATTATTTAATAATTTTTTAACCTAAATTTTTTTTCTCCAAGCGTTTTTTTATAATTTTTTAAAAAAAAACTCTCCAAGCAATTTATGTATAATAGTTTAACATTTTTTAGAATCATAAGTTTCAAAAATTTTCAAAAATGTAACATCGACTTTGTTAATTCAACTAACATAAAAGTTTTCTTAATCGAAATTTAAGTACGAGATACAATTACGAAATGATATATTTTCGGTATAAAATTTTTACAAATAAATTTTGCATTTTATAATAATATTTCATTTTTAATAAATCATTCAATTTTTATATTTCTTAGAATTTTTTAAATTTACAAAAAATCATTATTTTTCATATTTTTGTATATTGCAAAATCATTATTTGAAAAATCAATATTTTTTAATACTTTTGTATATTGCAAGGAATTTACGTGTGCGAAGCACGGGGAAGATTACTAGTTTAAATAATTTGTGAACATTTTATTTTCAAATGAGCTGTGTAGACCGGTCATCAAAATTTTGGACCTTAAAAAATATGGGTCATGATGGACCTTGAGGTATAGGCCCGTTTAGCTTAAATCTAGAAACATCTAAACCTTTCTGGTAGGTACCGTTAAAAATAAGGGAGCAAAGATAATAAAAAACAAATTATATCATTACAATCAACTTTAAGAAAAATTTGGGGAAGAAAATCATACATCACAAAAGAACTAAGATGGTGCACCTTACGGAGAATTGCCTATCGTTAATATTATCATTCACATCACCCAAGGATACATGTAGAGCTTCAGGTGTTTCAACAGAATTGAGGGCTGCCAGTGATTCGGATGAGTTATGGAACAAATTTTTACCACCCGATATTAATCAAATTCTCACGAGACCAATCTCCACCTTGACTTACACCATGAAAAAACAACTTTATTTTTCTCTATGTGACTTTGCTATCTTGCTGGACGATGGCAATGTGGTAATTCTCTCAATTATTTCTTGATATTATTATTTGTTTACTAACTTTATTTCATTGTATTATTTTTAATATTTAATATTTAACATTTTGATATTTTTTATGTTTTTATATCCTTGTCTATTAATTGTATTTCAATTAAGATAGTTTTTTAAATATTAGATCGAGTATTTTTTCTGTTAATATAAGTTTTAATTAAAATAGTTATATGTGTTTATTTTATATGTATGTAAAATAATAATAATCATTAAATATAATTTCAATAATTATTTCAATAATGTAAAGTTTTGTAATAAGGTTTTTAAAAATAAAATAGGTATACTAAAGATTTAACGATGAGATTTAAAGATGTATTAATGTTAGAAAAGATTATAAATAAAAATTAAATATGTGTTTAATTAACATTAAGATACTTATACATATTTTAATTAAAATATGATTATAAAATAATTGTTCCCCGTGAAAATTAGTTTTAAAATATAAAATATTATTTTCTTTAATATGTATTTGGGATTTCATTATTGGTATTTAATTAAGTGCTTATCAAATGTCAAATTTGGAAAACAATATATAGAAACAACTGAATGAAATGTAAGATTATTCTTTTTAAGACTGGGATGACCTAAGTTTACCATGTGTATTACTCCATATATTTAAAATTTCTCATATATTTAAATTTATTCCCTGCCGTTTTTGCATTTTACATATTATAGATGTACCCTTATCTTCAAAGACTGATCAATGTAAGGGCATAAAGATTTAAATATTTCTTTATTTGTAATTAATGTTCTAAATTGACATATTCTCTTCAATTTCTCCATTAAAAAAATTAGTGTTTAGATGAATTATTTGTAGCTATATGATTATTTATAACTATATGATTGGGAGTAAAGATTGGATAGTTGACAACCAAAAATTTACAATAATTTATCCAAAAATTATGAATAAGTATTAGAAGTTAGAACTATTCATGATGATTTTTGGATTACTTATGTATTTGTATCATGATAAAAGAGAATGGTCCATAATCTTTTAGTTAAATTGTCTAATTACTTGATCTCATTATTGTTCTAACAGAGTTTTTGGTTGGATAAAGGAAGTGGAAAAAAATGTTTAATGGTAGCTGCTAGGCAGCTTGCCATTGTTCCTTGGTGGTGGCTGTTATATGATAGTAACTCAAGGTATGTGAATAATTATTGTTGCATTATTTACATATATGCAAATGTACATTTTGGTAAATACTAATCTGGTTCTAACTACAAATACTTGTGCATCACTCTATATAATCATAGTAACTTTATTATAAGTATTTTCTTTCTAGTATAACAAACTAATAAGTGTGGGAATTATGGTCACTCTAGTTGGGAACTGTTAGCTTGTGTGTTGAGTTGTACAATGTAGTATTATATTTTCTGCATACCTCAATTGAAAAGAAGCATTTAGGGATCAGGTGACAAGACAAATTAATGGGTTGTTTAGAGTCCTAACCTACAATACCAATTTTTTTTAAAAATTATGTATATATTATAAATTTTGCTTAATATTTTGATAAAAGATGTTATTTAAAGTATAAAATGGAATGCTTTTTTTGAAAATAAAGTAGCAAAACATTATTATGAAGGGTATTTTTCAAAATATTCACATTTTTATCTATTAATAATATCATTTTAATAACAAAATTTTGAGCTAAGACTAAACCTTTTTTGTTAAAATTTGCAATCTCTTTAGGTATTGGCTTTTTTGGGCAAAAAAATAACAGAAAATAGTAAAACAGTAGTGCTAATAAAGATAATTAAATACAACATTATGCATATTTATTTCCTATATGAATGCAAATAAGAAGTCTATATTACATGTAGCCTGATCTATTACCTTAAATAATTTGAATAACTTCACCTCACCGGTCACACCCAACCAGCTAATTACAATTTAAGGATAAATCTAAATAATTTTGACTATTCTTGGTCTCCATTCGTGAATGCAAGTCAATTTTATGAAATGCAGGTCACATGACATTATCTTGTAAAAGATGTAAATCACTTTAGGCAATTACGGTTAGAAATGATAGTATTGATAGAGAAAGTGTTATTTCACAAAATAAATATTTAATAATATTTTTGATATGCACATATTTTGATATTTAATATTTTATAATATTATTGATATACACATATTTTATGAAAAAATAATATTTTAAATGTGATTTAATAGTAGAATTAGAACTACAAGGTCGTATTTTTTCAAAAGCATACTTCCTCGTCCTTTTTGGTAAAAACACTTTTCTAATGAGCAGATTTTAAAATTTTAATAAAATAGGATTTGAGGTAATTTTGCGCAAGAAATTGTAGTTTTGTGTGCAACAACTCCAAACTAGGGGTGTAAGCCAGTTGAGCCGAGTCCTAGACCGTGGCTCGGCTCGAACTCAATAAATATAGTTCGGGTTCGAGCTTTGAACTCGACCAAACTTTTAATTTCATGTAAAAAGTTCAGTAGGCTTGAGTTCGGTTTGAAAACTCGAATTTATTTCACTAAATATTAAAAAAAATTCAAAATAGGATGGTTTGGCTCAAGTTCGATTGAATAATAAATAAATAATATATAAAAAATATAAAAATATTTTTATAATAAAAATAACTGAAAATAATAGAGACTCAATAAGGCTCGAACCTTACGAGCCGAGTAATCGGAAGTTCGAACTCGACTCGGTTACAAATTTGAAAACCTCGAGCTCGAACTCGAGCTCGGCTTGATTAATTCCCAGCCGAATTGGAATTTTTTACGAGCCGAGTTCGAGTAACTCACGAACAGTTTGACTAGTTTACACGTATTCCGAACGCATTGTAAGTGATGAATATGATTAAAGTCGTCCTCTCATCGCATGTATCATGCATTCATGCCTCAATGTGTTATCATATGAACAGATTTTCAGAGGAGGTTGCTGTACTTGACAAGGGGCGGTGTGTTGATATTCGTGGCAAAATGAAAATTGGAATGTTGTCTCCTCACACCACTTATGAAACATATCTTGTCTTTAAAATATATGAGGATGCCTGCGGACTTGATTCGGCAAAGACATCCATTAGATTTGTTAATGAAAGAGAGGAGGTGCCTGATGATGAAGCTAGCATAGTTTATCCTGATCCAAGAACATCTGCACACAACATTGAGCAACGAAATGGAGAGTTTAGTCGGTGGAGGAAGGACAAATGGATGGAGATTAAGATAGCAGAGTTTGAGACTGGTGCAAGAGATGATGATGATGAGGTGGAGACACGATTTATGTCAACTGATACAAATGTACTCAAGGCTGGCCTTATCGTACAAGGTTTCGAGTTTAGGCCTAAACAACCCATGGCAGTTGTTTAATGAATTTATCTGTTGGCATGCTTTATTTTGTCTTTAAAAACTTTCCTCATGTAATATGAATTATCTGTTATTTGAAGGATGTTAATGAATTATGTTTTATGTAAAATTTGAGGGTTTTAAGACAATTTTGTTTGTATCATGGTGTGTCCAATTTTAAGGCCCATATCATAACCGAATACAGTTTCATTTATTTAGGCCATCTCCAATTATAAATTTATTTTATAATACCTTTATATGCAATATTTCACCCTTTTAACCTTAATCACTATTTTATTTCCAATCATGACTTTAAATATAATTTTAAATTTACTTCAAACATCATTATAATTACATACAGCGTACACAATCCCTCCATACACATCATGAGGTATGTGCTATTTTAATATTTAATATTGCATAATAACCCGTGCGAGGCACGGGTCATTTTCTAGAATTATAATGTTCTTAATTGTTTTTTATATGTAAATGTTGTACAATGTCTAACGTATATCAAATACAAGTTGATTGTTTATCAATATGTATTATTTTCATAAAAGACAATAACAAATTACACAATGTTTCAAATATAAACCATTAAGCAAAATATATATATATATATTATTGTTTGTGTTGTATAATTTACATTAATGAATGAATATAAATAGGGTAGTCATTGTACGTTTAAAACGAAACGATTATACTTAATCTGTAGAATGCCGTTAGTATGTTTACAAATAAAAAGTTAAAAAATAACATTTATGTTGAATATAGAGTTAACCAAAAATTTTGAATTTTATTTAAATAAACTATATGTACTGGTCTATATTATTACCGAGTTCACTACTAATTTACAATTAACTTACTCAATTTAAAATGATAAAAAATGCATAATTGAAATCAGGATGACTTGCAATCATAATATACAATATTGTAAAATTTATACTATTGTTAATATAAAAGTTGATTTTAATAAAAAAATGTTCATTTTTGAAATTCAACGTATGTATGCATGGAAAAATATTAGTTTTTTATTTACACTATGGTTACCAAAGTAACATTAAGTTATATGTGTGTGGTAGCATGTATATTGTAGTATGTTACATTTCTTAATAAATTACGATGATTTCAATTATTTATATGCTAAATATCTGATTTATGTATATTTTTAATCACTATTAATATCTAGTGAGACAAATGATTACTTAAATAACATGCATTTATAATTATTCAAAATAAAAATTATGTAATAAATAAATTGCAATAATTTATATATGGTATTCATATTATCACTAACAAACAATCTATATCTAGTTTTTACGCAACTGAGTATCAATCATGGTTGTAACATAAAAATAAATTATATATTATAAAGACTTATTATTGATATTCATGATTTTTTTCAAGGATTCGAAGGAAAAATTATTGTTATATCGTTATTTAAACCATTTTTAAGTTCCTTTCATTACTACTCTAATATTTTTTCATATAATAATTTAAAAATATTGTATTCTATTATCCTAAAATTAAGTATTTTTCAATTTGATAAAATTTTATAAATATCATTTGAACTGGTTAATTCATTCAAATTAGTGAATAATATATATTTTTTCTTTAAATAATATAAAATATATTGAATCAAATGTCACAATATAGTATAGATAAAACTTTTATTTAAATAATTTAAAATATCAAAATAATTCAAAATATTTGTACAATATTATCTTAATCAATGAATATTATTTATCTAGAAGAATTCTTTTTAAAAAGCTAGTTTTTTTAAAGTGAAAAATAAAAAATAAATCGATTTAATATATCATCGTAGTTTTAAAAAATCTTATGATATCTCATATCAAATTTCGAATATTTTTAAAATCGGACTGTTTTCTATCTCCATGACTTCCTCAGACTCTGTGCTTGGTTTCTGCAATTCTTCGAAGTAGAAGGAGCAATCCAGGTCTGATGAATTTTGAACAAGTTTGGACAATGCATCAGCTTCTGAATTCTCCTCTCTGCTGATTTGGATGACTTGGACTGTTGGTATGGAGGCTAGGTAGCTTTGGACCAGAGCCTGGTAATTGGCTAGAACTGGATCCTTGGCTATGTACTCGCCATTTGCTTGCTTTACGACGATCTGGGAGTCGCTGTAGATTTTGAGATTCTGGATCCTGAGTGTTGTTGCTAGCTTCAATCCTGCAATCAAGGCCTCGTACTCTGCCTGGTTGTTTGTTGCTGAGAATGCAAAGGAGATTGCTGTTTGAATTGTGAATCCTTCCGGGCTCTTTAGGATGAGCCCAGCTCCCGATCTTTCATTTGTTGAAGAACCATCAACTTTGAGAGCCCAGGCTTCTGTTTCTTGATCTGTGTTTCTCTCAGGGTCAATGCTCATGGGCGCGGGCTCTTCTTCTGGGAAATTGCATTCTATGATGAAATCAGCTAGAGCCTGGGCTTTGATTGCTGTTCTAGGAATGAAACTTAGATTGAACTGACTTAACTCAACTGCCCAATTTACCAATCTCCCTGAGACATCTGGCTTGTGTATTATCTTTCTTAATGGTTGATTTGTTACAACCCGTATTTCTCTTCCCTGGAAGTAGTGTCTTAGCTTTCTGGATGCTGTGACTAAGGCAAAAGCAAACTTTTCTAGACTCGGGTACCGGGTCTCTGCATCTTTTAGCACTTGGCTCACATAATAAACTGGTTGCTGTTTGCCGTTCTCTTCCCTGATCAAGGCTGCTCCAACTGCCAGGGCCCCTGCTGACAGGTAAAGGGATAGGGGTTCCCCGGGTTGAGCTTTCGTTAAAACAGGGGTTGAGAAAGGTACTTTTTGATTTCTTCAAATACGCTTTGGCATTCCTGGCTCCAATTGACTTCTCTCTTGTTGGTTGCTCCTTTTAACAGGTCAAAGAAGGGTAGGCATCTCTCAGCTAGCTTGGATATGAATCTTCTGAGTGCAGCTAGTGATCCTGCTAGCTTCTGCACATCTTTTTGTGTTCTAGGAGCCTTCATCTCTTGGATTGCCTTTATCTTTTCTGGGTTGGCTTCAATTCCTCGGTTGCTTATAATGAATCCAAGGAATTTTCCTGCCCCTACTCCAAATGGGCATTTTTCTGGATTGAGCCTGAGTGAGTATTTTCTCAAGTTGTCGAAGCATTCTCTCAGATCTCCTATGTGCCCGGGGAAGCTTGTGGATTTTGCAATCATATCATCCATGTAGGATTCCAGGTTCCTTCCAATCTGGTCCTTGAAGATTTTATTCATTGCCCTTTGATATGTTGTTCCCGCATTAGTCAATCCGAACGGCAGCATTACATAGGCATAGACCGCCCTGTGGGTGATGAAGGCTGTCTTTAGAATGTCTCTGGGATTCATTTTGATCTGGTTGTACCCCGAGTAGGCGTCCATGAAACTTAGCATCACGTGCCCAGAGGTTGCATCGATCAATTGATCAATATTTGGCAGAGGGTAGGGGTCTTTGAGGCATGCACTGTTCAAGTCTGTGTAATCGATGCACATTCTCCATCTTCCGTTTGCTTTTTTCACCATCACTACATTTGCCAGCCATTCCGGGTACTTGACTTCGCATATTATTCTGGCTTTCAGTAGTTTCTCAATTTCTTCATCAATTTCTTCGCATATTACAAATATTTCGTCTACATTCTCAAAACTCGCTCAACAAGGGTTTTGAATATAACCATAAGAGATTCTATGATATATAAGGATATAGTTCGAGCTGGATATCCAGAACATGTAAGGATCACTAGAGGTAGCTATTGTCTCATAGTTTCATGTCAAACACTTTCAATCAAAACACTCTAGCTGTGTGCATGATAACCTTTCCTGACTACAATATGGCAACTATCACTACTACAGCGATGGCATTGTCGTCTAGTGAGACATCTGAACAGACCATTTCCTAGTCTTTTTATTGGTTCAGTTGCAACATTTCCCATCCTTAACATAGATCCATCTTCGATTGGTTGAAAATCTTCAAACCAACGAAGATCATTACAAACATGTCTTTCTGCTCCAGAATCAATCCACCATGCAACATTATAATCATGCACATAAATGCCTCATAATTTTGTATTATGAGGCATTTATAATTTTGCCTAGAATTAGTGACACATAATTCTGCCTAGAATTTTAATTTTTATTAAAATCTGACCTTGTTGCTTTTCTGGATCCTTAGATCCACTTGGACCAGCGTTATGCTTGCCTTTACCAACCCGACAATCCTTCTTGAAATGACTAGGTTTGCCATACTTTCAACATGTCAATTTTGGTTTCTTGTTGGAAGAGGTATTATTATTTTTATAAACTTCCTCTTCTTACCATTGTCTTTGTTTGAATTCTTAGAAGATCCACCATCTTCAACCATATTTACAGAAGAGTTACCGACTTGATTCTTTCCCTTAGGATTCATCCATTTTCATGTCGTGTTGAACAAACTGTCCCAAAATCCTTAACAGTTCATTATACTGTTCCATGACCGGTCTAGTATCAGCCATTTTATAGTTAATAAAATTACTAACCAGAAACTTTTTGCTAGAAGCATCTTCAGCCATGTACTTGGATTTAAGGGAATCTCACAATTCTTTTGCAGACTCAACATTTTGGTATATAACAAAAAGAGAATTAGACATACAATTTAAGATGTGACCCCGACAGATGTAGTCATCATTCTCCCATTTGCAGTGTCTTCTAGTCTGTTCTACAGTTTCCTCCTCAATCATTTCTCGCATTGGAGTACTCAAAACGTACACAACTTTTAATGTGGTTAACAAGAAATGCATCTTCTTTTGCCATCTTCTAAAGCCATGTCCCTCAAACTTGTATGGTTTTGCAAACTTACTAGTCATATCTTTTACAGATTCGTTATTCGCCATCTTCAGAAAACAAATTTGTTTCAATCTTTGTTGTAAAAAAATTGAGGATAACTTGGATTATTCTGAAGTCTTGACAAACAATTTCAGATTGAAACAATTTGGTGGTTATCCAAACTTTTCAACCGGATAAAATCAGAATATAAGAACAGAGAATGATGTATTTTGTGTGAATTCAATAACCAACCTTTTATTTTTTTTCTATATCGATGACCAAATCTGTTACAAGTATTATATAGGTGTCCAAAAGACATGTCCTAAGACACGTCCATACATGTCCAAAAGACATGTCCTAAGACACGTCCTTTGAGGTATGCGGTTGTGTCTAAAAGACATGTCTTTTCACATTAACACCAACCCCGCCAATACCAAAAATCATAATAAACTCAAACAAGCATGCACTCCGCACTCTCCTGATTTGTTTGATGAAATATTACAATCACATTGGTCAACTAGTTAATCCAATTACACTAAAATATCTAACACATCTTAGTATTGATTTTATGCAAGGTATTTTAACAAGAATCTGCTGTATGATTTCTTCTGGTAGGTATTGGCATAAAGGATTGGTAGCCATTAGCAACCCAGTGGTTTAATGAATCATTAGCTAAAACCCTAACCAACATGTCCCTGATACATGTGATAAGAATTGTTGAATAACGTGATTTGTTCAATTTCTTACTCTAAAATTCTTTTACTAATCATGAATTTTCATTTTAATATTTTATTTATTATTTTATATATATTTATTAAAATAGTAAGTACGTTTGAATAATTATTGTTCTCAATGTTAATTTTGGGGTTTATTCACCGGCATTTGTTATATTATTTTTTGATTTGATTTTGGTTGCATATGTTACAAAAAAATCAATTTCAATCCGGTATGTGAGAAATCTGAATCAAAAAAAATAAATTATATTTTTTAATGATACCATTTTGTCAAAATGTTAATATCAACGGAAATAGGTGAATTAAATTAACAAAAAGGTAATTTCATGATTCATTAACCAACCAAAAAGCAAAATAATTAGCATATCAAATTGGAAATGATGAAAGATGATGATGACGGTGAAGGATAACAGAGACACGATGGGTGTGGTTAATGAGAGAAAAGACGGAGGATCATATTATTGAAAAAAAAAGGATAGAGAGAGTGTAATAATGAAAAAACACCATATTTTAGTTTTTTTCATTAATTTTTTAATATTAATAATATTTTTTTCTATTAATGTGAATTTAAAGATCTAGATGTAGAGTTTAAGAAAAGTTAAGGTAGTCATTGACTTATGTGTTTATTTTATTAAACATCTAAATATTAAATTTCTTAATTTTAAAATAAAAAAAGGATAGTAAATAAATGTCAAGATTGAGTTTTTTACATGATTTTTTCATAATTTCACGAAAAAGATCTCGAGACTAGCCTCCAACTCTTTATTCTTTGCAAAGACAATTGATAATTGTAGGTTTGTTGTGGTTAGGTGTGTAGCACACGTAAAATGCTAGTTTAAATAATAGTAGAATAATATAATTTTTTTCTATTCTATTTATAATTGAATAAGGATATTATTGTATCACTTATTCTACAATATATAATATCGTCTTTTTTAAATATATATTTTTAATGGTTGAGATTGTTTGATGATAATAATAAAATTTGGCTCAGCTGGTTAAAGAGGGGATAACTATCCTCTTGGTCACAGGTTTGAATCCCACGGGAGGAGAATTTATGATTATGCCTCATGTGGCTTAAATGCAGTAAACCTTGGTTCACGTGGTTTGCAGGCTATTGCGTGAGTTCGTAGGGTTTACCCGGTGTGCACCCAAAGGGCAGTGGCTGTGGGTTAGCTACGATAAAAAAAAATTGAATAAGAAGTTGTAACATTTATTATATACATATAAGTTGAGATTATTACCGTATAGTGTACAATACCAAAATTTCCAAAAGTTGAATAAGAAGTCAGCTATGTATTAATTATTATATACAAGTTGATCACCCATACCTGGTTAATTTGTTTAGATAATTTTTACAAATCATAATAATATGTGTGTTATGTCAAAATTTCTAATTTTTACTCAAAAAACTCACCCAAACTATCTAGTGGTGGAAGGATCGCCCAATATACCCAGTATGTGTAATACGTGTACGGAATGTATATCATTAAGATATATATTTTGTATATATTAGGCATAAATATGCCCAACATGCATGTTTTATAATTGTTTTCTTAATATATGATACACATGTTGAACACATTTGTATTCAATAAACTCAAAATTTTAGTTGTCGTGATCACGCATAAAACATGTGTATAGTTCAAACAAAATATTAGTACGCATAAGTTGGCCGGTATTTAACCCCCACTCTAGGGTAATAGGTATTTCAGACATCCGGTGTTAGAAGTAGCATAGTCCTTGTTCTCATTGTACATCACCATTATTATATATATATATGTTATCTATTACAATATAATTGATTATTAAAAAAATAAGGGAATTATAATATAATTCTAATAATCGTATTAATTTATCGAAAAACAATTTAGAATTGGACAAAACATATAAATCTAAAGGTAAAATAATGGTGAGAGCAAAACGAGAATTAAAGTCATTGTTAATTTTATTTTTTATTTACAATTACTTAACAAAAAGTATAAAAAATTGTAATATACATGTGTTAAATACATTATTTGTATTAGAATTATAATTAAATATTATAAATATATAATTTTAACAATTTTATTATTTTATTAAAAAAATACTCTAGGGTTATATAGCATCATATCATAAATAGGATTATCGAGCTGCAATAAAAATAGGAATAATTACAATACAATTTTAATAATTTAGTTATTTCATTAAAAATAAAATAATATAGAGTTGTATCAGAAATAGGATGATTGGAGTGAAACCAAAATATGAGTTGGATAAAAAATAAGGTAATATCAAAATTGGGACCAAACTTAATAGAATTATAAGACACATACAAGTAAAAAATACCAAAAATAATATTAAACTTAATAGAATTATCAGATACATAGAAGTATAAGACATACATACACGAAAAAGGGTCTAAACAAAAGTTTTAATAGAATTAAAAGATATACAAAAGTATAATGAATAAGTGAAACCAAAAGTTGATAATACGATTATTCGTGACACTTGTATATGAGGGGTTTCGCTTATTAATAATAGTTATAATAGTTATGTTAAGTTAAGTTATTATTATTAATAATATAAGGATATAATTAGAAACAATTAAGAGCACCCGGGTATTATGTAGATAACATGACGTGGTCATGTGAGTATTTTTAAACCCAAGGAGCCCTAGGAAGAAACTCTTCTTTATAATTATAGAGTTACGGTATGCTATAACAATCATTTGTTATTGAACGAACCCTTCTCTAATATATGTTTCATTCTTCCAACAAAGGCAGGATGACAAAAGTAGTCCATAATTACTGTAGATGAAATGCATTCATCCTATTATAAAGATATCTATGAATTTGCTTCATTTCCTCCCATATCTATTAATAAAAGCATGAGCATCTTCAGCCAGCAGGACCTTACTTTGGCAAAATAAATTTTTATGTTTTTTGGTTTATCTATTAAACCAATCTCAGTCAACGAAAATTCTAGGGTTAAATTTATTACTAAGCTCACTTTAAATGTTACTGTGCAAAATTTAACACAAAATCATGTGAACATTTAAAAATGGATTATAGTTTTTCAAGACATTTCCAAAACTGCAGCATTTTGTTCTCAAACAAAATCTTAAGACTCACTAGATAGTTTGTGACGGGGGAGATTATAGTAAGGGCCATCGAGGAACACACGGCCCCCCAAAATAATTCTTTTACGTTTCTTAATCATTAAAATTTTTAAGAACATATTAAAGTGCCCACGTTAAATAAAAAAAAAACAAGAGGGTGCCACCCAAAATTTCTCCGGGGACGGGGTTAACACGGGTGGCGATACCACAAGGTGCACCACGAAGTAAATATTTTTAGGTCGGACCCTGGTCGTGACTAAAAAAAGACATGGTATACATTTGGTGGGGCGAGAATAAAATGTTGGGGGGAAATATTAAAGGCCTCGGATATATCTCAGGTTCCCTTTTTCTTTATAACTAGCTCTATAGCCCGTGCAATGCACGTGCATGTTTTATAGTATGTGAATTGATGTTATTTTGACTGTAATTATCGACCATATATTCATGTTGTTTCCGGATGGATCGATTAACTAAATAATTCTCTTTATGAAATTGAGATCGATTAACTAAATATCTTTCTTTATGAAATTGAAATATACGATCAAAATATAATACAAATGAAAGCACACATATCTCATGAAAATAATTATAACTCATAAGAATAAAATATTGCGGAGTTAATTAAAGAGTTATTATAGTTGTTTACATGGTACAATTAGTGATACAAAATATAATGAATATGAGGTAATCTTACTTTCCATGTTAGAAAATGTAATGATTGGATATGAAAGCCGACACATTAACTAGAATATTGTACAATTGATAATATAAATACATCTTTCAATATACATCATTTTTTATGATAAATATATTAATAGATTGGCCATTAATAAATTATAATGAAAATTGAAAAAATGGACTAAATTGTTGTTGAACTACTAATTTACGGTTTATCAAAAATCGAGAATTTATCGAAATGCTAAATCGAAATAATAATCGAACATATTTTTATATTCTTTTTAAAATATATAAGTAAAATAATTATATTGAGATGTATAAAATTGCATTTGTACATCCATACTAAGTTATAACATTATTTTGTGTGCATTATTTTTTAAAATAATAAGAGTCTTAATCATCTTTACGCATCTCTCTTCCTCTTCCTTATCTTTTAGTATCTATCGGCAGTCGTCTGATTTCTTCATTTAAAATCGTCATTCTTCACCAACTCGATGCTGAGTATATTTCTTCTTCCTTTTTTTCTCTTCATAGCCTTAAATTGTGTGTTTGATTCGTCAAATTTTGATCGGAAAATTGCCGATTTTGATCAAAAATGGCAAAAATGTTGTATGCTCCCGATTTTGTTCAATAGATTGTTTGGTTGTCTTTGTAGGCAATTATTGGGCAAAATTTTGATTTCCATACCACTTCAGTAATCTTATAACTCTTTACTTATACCTCTGGAAAACTTTAAGTTCGTTAATGTAAAAAAAATGATTCACCTTACTATTGTAAAATATTAATGTAACTGTGATGAACTTGATATTTTAATATTTTATTATATATATTTCAAAATCTTCAAACCAGACTTAGTTTATATTCGATTTGGTCATATAATAAGAATCGTCAACTTTATTATAAACCTCCCTCATAACCCACTCTTTTATTGATATACATAGAAGAATATCTATTTTATTTCTTGAATTTAATACTTGATACACTAACATTGTCATTTTCAGATTAGCTAAAATATAAAATTATTTGCTGAAAATAAATTTATTTTATATAAAGTCTTTAAAAATAATAAGAATTTAGTATATATAGGCAAATATTATTAAATTTTAGATATCTAATTATAGGTTGTTAATATTCAATAATAAATGGTAACATGTATAAAAATTATTAATACTAATGCGTTAGGTGTATTTAATATATGTTATTAAATATGAAATTATTATATTATTAATACAGGAGTAATAATGACTTAAGTGTAATTAATACCATGGTATTAAATTTGACAATTATTTGTATTTATTATTGAGGGGTAATTGTAATCTGGACTAAATTGTCTCAACCGAACCCCTATTTGCTCTATTATATATATAATCGATTGGACATCGTTTTTTTTTGTTAAAAAGAAAATTTAGAAAATGTTAATAAAATTCAAAATGAGCTATTTAATCTAAATATTGTTTTTTTTGAAAAGCAACCAACTATATTAAAGGGACAAAGCCCCAAGACAAAGCCCAAAGCATCCTTACAAACCAACCCAATTGAAAATGGGCTCAACAAACTTATCTTCAAGAAACCAATAACATCCCACATAATTAACACTAAAAATCAATATTATAACTAAATAAAAATTAAATTCAAATTATAAAAGAACAAGTGTTGGACTTCCCTAACAGCTTTCCACCATGCATCACTCACACCATCACCAAGTCACGACTCCATTTCTGCCTCTCCTTGCTGCCATCAACCGCTTCAAGCATCCAGCAGCAGGCAAAGCCACCACAATCTGATGCTCTCCCAAAATTCTCTTCATCTGCATCCACTTCTTCATTCTGCAACCCAACTCCCCTGGTCCTCAGCTCCATTCTGCAAACCAACTTCCTGAGGATCCATCACCTCATCTTCCAGCACCTCAGCCTCAATCTCTCCTTGCCTAACAGCCCTGAACCTCTGCTCAATACTTCCAAGCCCATGTCTAGATACCAAAATTCTTCAATTCTTCCAAAGTCCCTCTCCACAATAACCATCCTATCCAATGGTTAGCCCCTATATTCCGCCAAATAAGCCGCTAGAACATTGGCTTCCCTATCAACCAGCCTAAGTTCACACTTAAAGTTCCTATCAGCCTTCCTTTGATTTAACTGCCACAATACATGAGCGTATTGAGGCCTACCACCAAGAACCGGAGAGTTAAGCAACTCCCAATACGCATCTACATGATCAGTTTCCAAAATCAATCTCTTATATCCCTTGTAGTATGCTTCCTTAAGCCCTTCAAACAATGCATGCAGCTCATTCTCCCTCTAATCACCCAAACCCAGAGACCCACCAGTTATATGCACAATGACCCCTAGATAATCCCTGAACACTGCCCCTATACCCGAATGACGCCCATTGGGCAAAGCTTCATGTGAAAAATAACTGTGCACATTGTACTTCACCACCCCCTTACTTGGCATCACCACCTTGCATTAATATTAATATTCCCTTTCTCCATTAAAACCCTAAAACAAGAATGTAAACCCTAAACTTAACTCTCTCCCCAACGAATATAAACTAAGTTTCTTAACAAGCATGTGTGAGATTGTCTACATGCAGAGAGCCACTTATATACTACCCCCAATTAGTCCCCCAAGAGACTGTCATAATGACTCTATAGCCTCAAAACTGTTCTCTAACGCAACCTTTTAAGTTTCCAAGAAGGTATCTAAAAAACCTTTCCATTCTCTCCAAGCAAAATAATTACACTACTCCTAATCATAACTAGGCAATTTAATATCTAAAATTTACTAAATCCTGATAACCGAAGAAAAATAAACTACTGTAACACGTAACAAAATTCTTATTTAATCACCTCCAATTTATTCAGAAAAACTCCCCTTTTTGCATGCCCATCTGCAATTCCATTCCACCTTCTATTAATATGCTTTAACTGAATATCTAACAGCTTCTCATTCCACATTTTTTCCTGGAGTAAACCCATATCCACTTTCTTTACTAATTTCTCATTATCCGACAACACCAATACATGCTTACTGAACCACCTGCAATCCTTGATTAACTCAAGAGGAGTTTCTAAAGCAAATTTCTCCACTTCTAACACACTAAGAAGAAATGCAGGTCCTGCAAACTGCATTAGTATTTCTCCTGCACTATTTTGAACTATTCCACCAATGCCAGCTAAATTTTTTCCTTGAATCTCCTTCTTAAAACTTCCATCTATACATGTAATGATATCAAAATTACCTTTCTTTACAAAGTCAGTCCAAAAATCTTTCTCACTTGCTGTAACTACCCCAACTGGATTAGTAAACCACCATTCCCTTCTCTTTGTGCTGATATCCCCATTAACCAAACACCATTCCAATGCTCTACTTTGGATCAGAATATATACCTGTTTGTGATTTGGAGAGTTATTATCAAAAATACATTAATTTCTATGCTTCCAAAGTGTTCACATAGTAGCTATTAACACAGTACTCCAATCTGATCTAATTCCTTCATGATGAAAAACCACCTTAGATCTCCACATTGAACCCCAATCTACAACATATACCTTTGAAACTATCCCCCACCAACTTAAAACCAAAATCCAAATCTTCCTTAAAAAAACACACTCCCAGAAAATGTGCTCTTGGGACTCCTTCTCAACACCACATAATAAACAAACCTTACATTTACTGTAGTCATGCATTCTGTGAGCTAACCAAACCTTTGTTGGAACAATTTTTGATTTTACCTTCCATAAAAATAATTTTACCTTTTCAGGCACCTTGTATTTCCAAATTTGTTCCCATTCATTGCCTTTCTCGACTTCACTGTTGACCAGTACTTCATAAGCTACTCTGCTACTGTATGTATCCTTAACTGGTACCCAAATAATTATGTCCTTTTTAGCAGAGAAGCTCACTGCATTTACTATATCTTCAAGCTCCTTCAGATCCTCTAATTCCCAAATTGTCAACTTCCTTTTCCAAAATACCTCACCACTCCTATCATAACAATCCCATAAGGTCTTAAAAATGCTTACTTCTTTCTGTTGTAACTTAGAAAGACTGTACAACCTAGGGAATCTTTCCATTATGGTTATATCTTTGTACCAAAGATCTTCCCAAAAAAGAGCTGAATCCCCATCACCAACTTCCATCTCATAGATCTAGGTCCAAAAAAACCATATTCAGAGTGTTTAGCAACTGCCTTTATTATGCCCTGTACCATTATTAAGCATGATTTCTGTTTTCCTAGCAACTCTAACCCCTCACTCTGACCACAACCATACTTGCCTCTTAACCATACATTCCATGCCATCTTTCTCTCAGCTTGCCATTTAAACCACCACTTACAAAGCAATAATGAGTTCCTAATCTTCAATGAACTCAGGCCTAATCCTCCTTGTTTCCTTGACTTGCATACTAAGCTCCAAGCTACTAAATACATCTTTTTACCTTTCTCTTCTCCATCCCCTGAAGAGTTTCCCCAAAAAAATCCCTTCTAATTATTTCTAGTTGATTACAGACTCCTACTGGTACTTTGTGTAATGCAAACCAATAGATAGGTAAACTATCCAAAGTAGACTTAACCAAAGATAACCTCCCAGTTTGGTTCAAACTATCTCTCTTCCAGTTGGCTAATTTACTCCTAAACTTCTCCACCAATCGTTTCCAAAAAACTTTCTTTCTTGAGCTAACACCAATTTAACTCCCTAAATAAACCAAAGGCCAAGATCCTAATTGCAACCCAACCTTTCTGCCATAAAATTAAGTTCTGAATTTGGAATATGATAAGAGTATATGCTACTTTTTTGGAAGTTAATCTTCAAACCTGACAACAACTGAAAACATTGTAATACTTTTTTTATTCCCAGAATGGATTTCTCATTTCCTGTAAAAAAACTATTGTATCATCAGCATACTGCAGATGAGTAATTTTCTTACCTTCCTTTCCCAATTGTAAGCCCTCAATGATTCCTTGCTCACTGCATTGCTGCATTTAACATACTGCTTAGTACCTCTCCCGTTAAATTGAAAAGCATGGGAGAAAGAGGGTCCCCTTGTCTAATACCATTAGACATGCTGAATTCTTTAGTAGGTGTACCATTAACCAGCACAGATATCCTTATTGACTTAAAAAATCCTCCATCCACTTAATTCATCTGGTCCCCAGGCCCAAACACTTTAGAGTTCTGAACAAAAAACTCTAATTCACAGAGTCAAAAGCCTTCTCAAAATCCAATTTTAAGATCAAACCTTTATTCTTTGACTTCTTCATACTGTGGTACCTCATTTACTATGAAGATGCTTTCAGCAGCCTGCCTACCCTTTACAAAACCAAGCTGATTTACGCCTACCAACTTATCATAAACTGTACTTAGCCTATTTGCCAACACCTTAGTTAAAATTTTAGCAACACTATTTATTAAGCTTATAGGTCTAAACTCACTTGGCTTATTTGGTACCCTGGCCTTAAGAACCAGAGCTATGAATGAAGAATTAAAGCATATAGGAAGACATCCAGTATTAGCAAACGAATTAAACCCTTCCAACACTTTATCCTTTAGAAAAGGCCAAAACTCCTAATATACTTCATGTTGAATCCATCTGGCCCAGGAGCTTTATCACTACTGAATGATTCAATGCAATTATTATCTCCTCCATACAGAAATCCCTCTCCAAAAACAACACTTCTTCCTTATTTAACCTCTTATCTATAAGTGACCCCACCTCCAAACATTCCATCTTTTTTGAATTGAATATAGCTTTAAAGTACTTGTAAAAAAACCATTCTGACCTCCTGAGCTTCAGTTACAACCTTTCCATCCACAACAATTCTGTCAATTTTATTTCGACATCTCCTTTCTGAATCACTTTATTAAAAAATTTTGTATTTTTGTCCCCCTGCAGATTCCAATTAATCCTTGCTTTCTGCCTTAGCATTGAATCCCTTTTCCTATAACTATCAGCTAATCTTACTTGGCACCTAACAACTTCCTCTCCTCCAACATGACTCCCATCTAAGCATTCCAATATGTTTTCTACCTCTTTAATCTTAATCTCTAGCTTATCCTTAGCTCCTTTGCACCATTGTTTCATTCCCAACTTAAATTTCTTTAACATGACTTGAATATTCACTTGCATTCTAGCTTCTTTACCTAGCTTCTTTACCTAGCTTCCAAAAATTTTCCATTTTCACCCTAACCTCTTCATCATACAGCCACCAATTAAACACCCTAAAAGGCACTGGATCATTCCGAATTTTACAAGCATACATCAACAAAGGTCTATGATCCGATATCATCCTATTAATTTCCATAACTTCCCAGTTATCTCGAGCACACCAACTATCATTCACCAGAACTTTGTCTAACTTACTAAACCTTCCAAAAGGACCAAACCAAGTTAAAACTTTCATTTATCAACCCAATCTCACACAAATTATTATTCTTAATAAAATCTTTAAAACCCTGCACATCTAATCTTCTATATGTGCAATTGACACTCTCTTTTTCATCCATAATACTATTAAAGTCCCCAAGCACACACACCAACTCATTCCTGTGATAAGTAAGATTTTTGATATCTCATCCCAAAATTGCCTCTTACCTTTTAAGTTTAAAGGACCATACACATTGACTATATGAAAAACTTCATCTGTTAAAATGCATTTGAGCTGAACCCACTGCCAAGTTTTTCCTGAAGCCGAGCCTAAATTTTATAACACAAATTATCCAATGCTAAAATCAGTCCCCCTGACAAACCTTCTAAATTCTGTATAAGCCATCCTACTTGACCACTGTCCCAAATGGATTTCTCCCAAAATTTATTCCATTCCATACATTTTGTTTCCTGCAAACACAGTATATTAACTCTTATAGATTTGATCATATCTTTAACCATTCTTCTCTTCACACCATTACACAACCCTCTACAATTCCAAGATATTATTCTTATATCTTTACTGACATAATGGTTACTTTTACTATAGTACAACTTCTTACTACTTCAATCTTACAATTCTCCTTTTTGCAGCTGCTCTGCTATCCCAATAATAACTTTCTCTCTATCCCCTAACACCTTTAGCCCAATTTGTTCAGCACAATCTATTATTTTCTCTAGCAGCTTCTTTCCTTTTTACCTCTTTGTTTCCTGACAAAGTCACAAAACTACCTCCAAACCCTAAACAAGGGCCTAACCTATTATTTCTCCCAAGATACTTCCTACATCCTAAATTAACACGTCCTTTCAAGTCAAAAGGATTGTTAAACTTTTTACCTTTCTTTTTAGGTCTACCTACTCCTTTGACTTTGAGCTTAATAATTTTATTACACAAAGTACCTTGTGAAGTACCGGTAAAAACACCAGACTCTAAACTGTCAGACTTTCCACTATGTTCTTTGTCTCTCCAGACTTCAGCTCACTTAAAAATCCTTACTAGTTGATTTAGAGTTTGTTCTAACCACTTCTTCTGCAGCTTGACTATTTAACAAAACCAACCTCCCCTCATGCACTTTTCCATCCACCTCCAACACCTCCACCTTTTTACGCAATTCAAGTTCCTGAAGAACACCTACATTTCCTTTCGAGTAGCCTTGACTCCCCTTACTGCTACAACTTTGGATTCCACAGCCTGACTAGTACTCACTTCCCTATCTACTTTTAAGTCCTTATCTTTTGACTCCATTCTACCATGCTCCTTCATAACTTTTGATATAATCTCTCCTTCAGATAAACTCATTGAACCCATTTTATTCTTCAGCTCCTTCCCATTTACAAATGACTGGATTAAAAAACTCACTCTCATTATCTTTCTGATAGGACCAACTAATCCAATCCCCCAACCATCTCGTATAGCCCTTCGAATTTTCTTCTAACCACACATTCATTGGGATCCCATAGCTTTGTAACCATACTGTCCTGGAAACAACCAGATCGTCATCTTTAAATTTTCTCAGACTCCTAAACCATTTCTCAAAAAGCTTATCTGCATATCTTCCCACCCCTTGTCACGCATACTAGCTAATAAGAACTTTCGAGAAGTTAATCCCACTACATTGACCTGTTCTATCCCTTCTACTCGTAACTTATTTTGCAACGAGCTCGCTGATTCATCAGTTCTTGAGAAAGCCACTTTGGTATCATATAAACCCTCCTCAACTTCTTTATCTACTACTGCTTCAATATATTCAAACATTTCAACCCCCAACTCCTTCTCCTGATTTCCATTTCATGCTTATTTCCAACCTCAGCATTCATTTTGACAACATCCTTTTTAATATTATTATAGTCATCCCTATTCCTAATCTGATTTGACCCAACCACATTATCTTGTACACCCTAAATCTCCTTTTCCTTGATCTCTACTAACCTTTTTCATTAAGACTCATATGAATATAAGATCCTAAACCCCCCTTTCCCTTAACATTAAGAATAATTGTACCGGCTTCAAGCTCCGAAGTTGTCTTGACAAAACCATATATTTTCCCTCTTTTGTCCCTTTTTCCAGGCATAATTATATCCAAAATAACCCCTGAACCCCTCAAGCAATTCCAAATTTCCCTAGCTATGCACTATCCCGGAATATTATACAGAAAAATCGTGAAACTTGACTCCATTCTTGCTTTCCCTACCTTTTTCTTCCTTTGCACCATTTGCCACTCCCCCTCATCCACAACTCTTTTGACATCCACCATCTTGTCTTTCTCATTCTTTAATGCTTGCGCATAAGTCTTGACATTTCCCCTTTCACCTTGACTTTTTCCTACACTTCTACTCTTCTCCTTCCATTCCAACCCTCCCCTACCTTTCAAGCTTCTCCAATGGATCTGATTTAAAGCTTCCGTTTAAAGCTCTCAGCACTAAACCCCTTCTTAGCTACCTTCAACTCACCTTCCTTAGTCCCCTCATTTTTAAATTTTTTCCCGTTTGGCAGCAACCCCATAGCTGTTAACCTTTGAGAGAGAAGACATTTTTTTGTTCAAGTTGTTAATCGTGATCGTCCAGAGTAACCTGTTATTGAGATTAAAAAATTTGGAAATGTAAGATCAATCGAATCCGACATAATAGTGTTTTTTTCTCTATTAATCTAACTTTAAAGAAAAATAATTTGCCATTTTGTTATACTTGTAAGAATATAGTGTGTACTAAATTTTAATTGGTAGAATTGTTTTATGATTTGATGTTTAACATTAGGTTAAAAAATGGTGCAAAAAGAGATATTATAAATAATAATCTATAGACAAAGACAAGTAAATATAAAATATTATAATTAGAGAAAATAAACTCACAAATTTGTAAAAATTACACTTAACAAGTTTTTTCAATCTTATTACAATAAACATAAAATTACTAGATCAAATGTACATATTTGTAAATATTTTTTTAGATAAACATAAATATTTGTATATTTATTAAATCTTATAACTAAGATCTAAAAAGGTAAACTTGAGATTGTTGCATATAAATATTAATAGAGTTCAAATTAAAGCATAGTAATATTTAAAATTAATTATGTGGTTAGGTTGGACTAAACATATAGTCATTGTTTTTTAATTCAAGAACATTTGCACACTGCACGGATTTTAAATATTTTATTTTTCTTTAATATTTTACATCTATTAAATTATAATTTTCAAAGTAATTTTTTAAAAAAGAAAAATTTCTAGAGCAAAAGAAAAATATTATCTTACAAAGTAAGGGGCCGTGTCGTTTTTACAATAATGTTTATAACATAAATAGTCACCTATTTATTTTAATATTAACCATGACACAACTATTATTTTATTATTTAATAATTTTTTAACCTAAATTTTTTTTCTCCAAGCGTTTTTTTTATAATTTTTTTAAAAAAAACTCTCCAAGCAATTTATGTATAATAGTTTAACATTTTTTAGAATCATAAGTTTCAAAAATTTTCAAAAATGTAACATCGACTTTGTTAATTCAACTAACATAAAAGTTTTCTTAATCGAAATTTAAGTACGAGATACAATTACGAAATGATATATTTTCGGTATAAAATTTTTACAAATAAATTTTGCATTTTATAATAATATTTCATTTTTAATAAATCATTCAATTTTTATATTTCTTAGAATTTTTTAAATTTACAAAAAATCATTATTTTTCATATTTTGTATATTGCAAAATCATTATTTGAAAAATCAATATTTTTTAATACTTTTGTATATTGCAAGGAATTTACGTGTGCGAAGCACGGGGAAGATTACTAGTTTAAATAATTTGTGAACATTTTATTTCAAATGAGCTGTGTAGACCGGTCATCAAAATTTTGGACCTTAAAAAATATGGGTCATGATGGACCTTGAGGTATAGGCCCGTTTAGCTTAAATC
Source organism: Apium graveolens (assembly GCF_009905375.1). Taxonomy (NCBI): domain Eukaryota; kingdom Viridiplantae; phylum Streptophyta; class Magnoliopsida; order Apiales; family Apiaceae; genus Apium; species Apium graveolens. The sequence continues at coordinate 61,152 of NW_027420377.1, forward strand.
TAGAAACATCTAAACCTTTCTGGTAGGTACCGTTAAAATAAGGGAGCAAAGATAATAAAAAACAAATTATATCATTACAATCAACTTTAAGAAAAATTTGGGGAAGAAAATCATACATCACAAAAGAACTAAGATGGTGCACCTTACGGAGAATTGCCTATCGTTAATATTATCATTCACATCACCCAAGGATACATGTAGAGCTTCAGGTGTTTCAACAGAATTGAGGGCTGCCAGTGATTCGGATGAGTTATGGAACAAATTTTTACCACCCGATATTAATCAAATTCTCACGAGACCAATCTCCACCTTGACTTACACCATGAAAAAACAACTTTATTTTTCTCTATGTGACTTTGCTATCTTGCTGGACGATGGCAATGTGGTAATTCTCTCAATTATTTCTTGATATTATTATTTGTTTACTAACTTTATTTCATTGTATTATTTTTAATATTTAATATTTAACATTTTGATATTTTTTTATGTTTTTATATCCTTGTCTATTAATTGTATTTCAATTAAGATAGTTTTTTAAATATTAGATCGAGTATTTTTTCTGTTAATATAAGTTTTAATTAAAATAGTTATATGTGTTTATTTTATATGTATGTAAAATAATAATAATCATTAATATAATTTCAATAATTATTTCAATAATGTAAGTTTTGTAATAAGGTTTTTAAAAATAAAATAGGTATACTAAAGATTTAACGATGAGATTTAAAGATGTATTAATGTTAGAAAAGATTATAAATAAAAATTAAATATGTGTTTAATTAACATTAAGATACTTATACATATTTTAATTAAAATATGATTATAAATAATTGTTCCCCGTGAAAATTAGTTTTAAAATATAAAATATTATTTTCTTTAATATGTATTTGGGATTTCATTATTGGTATTTAATTAAGTGCTTATCAAATGTCAAATTTGGAAAACAATATATAGAAACAACTGAATGAAATGTAAGATTATTCTTTTTAAGACTGGGATGACCGAAGTTTACCATGTGTATTACTCCATATATTTAAAATTTCTCATATATTTAAATTTATTCCCTGCCGTTTTTTGCATTTTACATATTATAGATGTACCCTTATCTTCAAAGACTGATGCATGTAAGGGCATAAAGATTTAAATATTTCTTTATTTGTAATTAATGTTCTAAATTGACATATTCTCTTCAATTTCTCCATTAAAAAAATTAGTGTTTAGATGAATTATTTGTAGCTATATGATTATTTATAACTATATGATTGGGAGTAAAGATTGGATAGTTGACAACCAAAAATTTACAATAATTTATCCAAAATTATGAATAAGTATTAGAAGTTAGAACTATTCATGATGATTTTTGGATTACTTATGTATTTGTATCATGATAAAAGAGAATGGTCCATAATCTTTTAGTTAAATTGTCTAATTACTTGATCTCATTATTGTTCTAACAGAGTTTTTGGTTGGATAAAGGAAGTGGAAAAAAATGTTTAATGGTAGCTGCTAGGCAGCTTGCCATTGTTCCTTGGTGGTGGCTGTTATATGATAGTAACTCAAGGTATGTGAATAATTATTGTTGCATTATTTACATATATGCAAATGTACATTTTGGTAAATACTAATCTGGTTCTAACTACAAATACTTGTGCATCACTCTATATAATCATAGTAACTTTATTATAAGTATTTTCTTTCTAGTATAACAAACTAATAAGTGTGGGAATTATGGTCACTCTAGTTGGGAACTGTTAGCTTGTGTGTTGAGTTGTACAATGTAGTATTATATTTTCTGCATACCTCAATTGAAAAGAAGCATTTAGGGATCAGGTGACAAGACAAATTAATGGGTTGTTTAGAGTCCTAACCTACAATACCAATTTTTTTTAAAAATTATGTATATATTATAAATTTTGCTTAATATTTTGATAAAAGATGTTATTTAAAGTATAAAATGGAATGCTTTTTTTTGAAAATAAAGTAGCAAAACATTATTATGAAGGGTATTTTTCAAAATATTCACATTTTTATCTATTAATAATATCATTTTAATAACAAAATTTTGAGCTAAGACTAAACCTTTTTTGTTAAAATTTGCAATCTCTTTAGGTATTGGCTTTTTTGGGCAAAAAAATAACAGAAAATAGTAAAACAGTAGTGCTAATAAAGATAATTAAATACAACATTATGCATATTTATTTCCTATATGAATGCAAATAAGAAGTCTATATTACATGTAGCCTGATCTATTACCTTAAATAATTTGAATAACTTCACCTCACCGGTCACACCCAACCAGCTAATTACAATTTAAGGATAAATCTAAATAATTTTGACTATTCTTGGTCTCCATTCGTGAATGCAAGTCAATTTTATGAAATGCAGGTCACATGACATTATCTTGTAAAAGATGTAAATCACTTTAGGCAATTACGGTTAGAAATGATAGTATTGATAGAGAAAGTGTTATTTCACAAAATAAATATTTAATAATATTTTTGATATGCACATATTTTGATATTTAATATTTTATAATATTATTGATATACACATATTTTATGAAAAAATAATATTTTAAATGTGATTTAATAGTAGAATTAGAACTACAAGGTCGTATTTTTTCAAAAGCATACTTCCTCGTCCTTTTTGGTAAAAACACTTTTCTAATGAGCAGATTTTAAAATTTTAATAAAATAGGATTTGAGGTAATTTTGCGCAAGAAATTGTAGTTTTGTGTGCAACAACTCCAAACTAGGGGTGTAAGCCAGTTGAGCCGAGTCCTAGACCGTGGCTCGGCTCGAACACAATAAATATAGTTCGGGTTCGAGCTTTGAACTCGACCAAACTTTTAATTTCATGTAAAAAGTTCAGTAGGCTTGAGTTCGGTTTGAAAACTCGAATTTATTTCACTAAATATTAAAAAAAATTCAAAATAGGATGGTTTGGCTCAAGTTCGATTGAATAATAAATAAATAATATATAAAAAATATAAAATATTTTTATAATAAAAATAACTGAAAATAATAGAGACTCAATAAGGCTCGAACCTTACGAGCCGAGTAATCGGAAGTTCGAACTCGACTCGGTTACAAATTTGAAAACCTCGAGCTCGAACTCGAGCTCGGCTTGATTAATTCCCAGCCGAATTGGAATTTTTTACGAGCCGAGTTCGAGTAACTCACGAACAGTTTGACTAGTTTACACGTATTCCGAACGCATTGTAAGTGATGAATATGATTAAAGTCGTCCTCTCATCGCATGTATCATGCATTCATGCCTCAATGTAGTTATCATATGAACAGATTTTCAGAGGAGGTTGCTGTACTTGACAAGGGGCGGTGTGTTGATATTCGTGGCAAAATGAAAATTGGAATGTTGTCTCCTCACACCACTTATGAAACATATCTTGTCTTTAAAATATATGAGGATGCCTGCGGACTTGATTCGGCAAAGACATCCATTAGATTTGTTAATGAAAGAGAGGAGGTGCCTGATGATGAAGCTAGCATAGTTTATCCTGATCCAAGAACATCTGCACACAACATTGAGCAACGAAATGGAGAGTTTAGTCGGTGGAGGAAGGACAAATGGATGGAGATTAAGATAGCAGAGTTTGAGACTGGTGCAAGAGATGATGATGATGAGGTGGAGACACGATTTATGTCAACTGATACAAATGTACTCAAGGCTGGCCTTATCGTACAAGGTTTCGAGTTTAGGCCTAAACAACCCATGGCAGTTGTTTAATGAATTTATCTGTTGGCATGCTTTATTTTGTCTTTAAAAACTTTCCTCATGTAATATGAATTATCTGTTATTTGAAGGATGTTAATGAATTATGTTTTATGTAAAATTTGAGGGTTTTAAGACAATTTTGTTTGTATCATGGTGTGTCCAATTTTAAGGCCCATATCATAACCGAATACAGTTTCATTTATTTAGGCCATCTCCAATTATAAATTTATTTTATAATACCTTTATATGCAATATTTCACCCTTTTAACCTTAATCACTATTTTATTTCCAATCATGACTTTAAATATAATTTTAAATTTACTTCAAACATCATTATAATTACATACAGCGTACACAATCCCTCCATACACATCATGAGGTATGTGCTATTTTAATATTTAATATTGCATAATAACCCGTGCGAGGCACGGGTCATTTTCTAGAATTATAATGTTCTTAATTGTTTTTTATATGTAAATGTTGTACAATGTCTAACGTATATCAAATACAAGTTGATTGTTTATCAATATGTATTATTTTCATAAAAGACAATAACAAATTACACAATGTTTCAAATATAAACCATTAAGCAAAATATATATATATATATTATTGTTTGTGTTGTATAATTTACATTAATGAATGAATATAAATAGGGTAGTCATTGTACGTTTAAAACGAAACGATTATACTTAATCTGTAGAATGCCGTTAGTATGTTTACAAATAAAAAGTTAAAAAATAACATTTATGTTGAATATAGAGTTAACCAAAAATTTTGAATTTTATTTAAATAAACTATATGTACTGGTCTATATTATTACCGAGTTCACTACTAATTTACAATTAACTTACTCAATTTAAAATGATAAAAAATGCATAATTGAAATCAGGATGACTTGCAATCATAATATACAATATTGTAAAATTTATACTATTGTTAATATAAAAGTTGATTTTAATAAAAAAATGTTCATTTTTGAAATTCAACGTATGTATGCATGGAAAAATATTAGTTTTTTATTTACACTATGGTTACCAAAGTAACATTAAGTTATATGTGTGTGGTAGCATGTATATTGTAGTATGTTACATTTCTTAATAAATTACGATGATTTCAATTATTTATATGCTAAATATCTGATTTATGTATATTTTTAATCACTATTAATATCTAGTGAGACAAATGATTACTTAAATAACATGCATTTATAATTATTCAAAATAAAAATTATGTAATAAATAAATTGCAATAATTTATATATGGTATTCATATTATCACTAACAAACAATCTATATCTAGTTTTTACGCAACTGAGTATCAATCATGGTTGTAACATAAAAATAAATTATATATTATAAAGACTTATTATTGATATTCATGATTTTTTTTCAAGGATTCGAAGGAAAAATTATTGTTATATCGTTATTTAAACCATTTTTAAGTTCCTTTCATTACTACTCTAATATTTTTTCATATAATAATTTAAAAATATTGTATTCTATTATCCTAAAATTAAGTATTTTTCAATTTGATAAAATTTTATAAATATCATTTGAACTGGTTAATTCATTCAAATTAGTGAATAATATATATTTTTCTTTAAATAATATAAAATATATTGAATCAAATGTCACAATATAGTATAGATAAAACTTTTATTTAAATAATTTAAAATATCAAAATAATTCAAAATATTTGTACAATATTATCTTAATCAATGAATATTATTTATCTAGAAGAATTCTTTTTAAAAAGCTAGTTTTTTTAAAGTGAAAAATAAAAAATAAATCGATTTAATATATCATCGTAGTTTTAAAAAATCTTATGATATCTCATATCAAATTTCGAATATTTTTAAAATCGGACTGTTTTCTATCTCCATGACTTCCTCAGACTCTGTGCTTGGTTTCTGCAATTCTTCGAAGTAGAAGGAGCAATCCAGGTCTGATGAATTTTGAACAAGTTTGGACAATGCATCAGCTTCTGAATTCTCCTCTCTGCTGATTTGGATGACTTGGACTGTTGGTATGGAGGCTAGGTAGCTTTGGACCAGAGCCTGGTAATTGGCTAGAACTGGATCCTTGGCTATGTACTCGCCATTTGCTTGCTTTACGACGATCTGGGAGTCGCTGTAGATTTTGAGATTCTGGATCCTGAGTGTTGTTGCTAGCTTCAATCCTGCAATCAAGGCCTCGTACTCTGCCTGGTTGTTTGTTGCTGAGAATGCAAAGGAGATTGCTGTTTGAATTGTGAATCCTTCCGGGCTCTTTAGGATGAGCCCAGCTCCCGATCTTTCATTTGTTGAAGAACCATCAACTTTGAGAGCCCAGGCTTCTGTTTCTTGATCTGTGTTTCTCTCAGGGTCAATGCTCATGGGCGCGGGCTCTTCTTCTGGGAAATTGCATTCTATGATGAAATCAGCTAGAGCCTGGGCTTTGATTGCTGTTCTAGGAATGAAACTTAGATTGAACTGACTTAACTCAACTGCCCAATTTACCAATCTCCCTGAGACATCTGGCTTGTGTATTATCTTTCTTAATGGTTGATTTGTTACAACCCGTATTTCTCTTCCCTGGAAGTAGTGTCTTAGCTTTCTGGATGCTGTGACTAAGGCAAAAGCAAACTTTTCTAGACTCGGGTACCGGGTCTCTGCATCTTTTAGCACTTGGCTCACATAATAAACTGGTTGCTGTTTGCCGTTCTCTTCCCTGATCAAGGCTGCTCCAACTGCCAGGGCCCCTGCTGACAGGTAAAGGGATAGGGGTTCCCCGGGTTGAGCTTTCGTTAAAACAGGGGTTGAGAAAGGTACTTTTTGATTTCTTCAATACGCTTTGGCATTCCTGGCTCCAATTGACTTCTCTCTTGTTGGTTGCTCCTTTTAACAGGTCAAAGAAGGGTAGGCATCTCTCAGCTAGCTTGGATATGAATCTTCTGAGTGCAGCTAGTGATCCTGCTAGCTTCTGCACATCTTTTTGTGTTCTAGGAGCCTTCATCTCTTGGATTGCCTTTATCTTTTCTGGGTTGGCTTCAATTCCTCGGTTGCTTATAATGAATCCAAGGAATTTTCCTGCCCCTACTCCAAATGGGCATTTTTCTGGATTGAGCCTGAGTGAGTATTTTCTCAAGTTGTCGAAGCATTCTCTCAGATCTCCTATGTGCCCGGGGAAGCTTGTGGATTTTGCAATCATATCATCCATGTAGGATTCCAGGTTCCTTCCAATCTGGTCCTTGAAGATTTTATTCATTGCCCTTTGATATGTTGTTCCCGCATTAGTCAATCCGAACGGCAGCATTACATAGGCATAGACCGCCCTGTGGGTGATGAAGGCTGTCTTTAGAATGTCTCTGGGATTCATTTTGATCTGGTTGTACCCCGAGTAGGCGTCCATGAAACTTAGCATCACGTGCCCAGAGGTTGCATCGATCAATTGATCAATATTTGGCAGAGGGTAGGGGTCTTTGAGGCATGCACTGTTCAAGTCTGTGTAATCGATGCACATTCTCCATCTTCCGTTTGCTTTTTTCACCATCACTACATTTGCCAGCCATTCCGGGTACTTGACTTCGCATATTATTCTGGCTTTCAGTAGTTTCTCAATTTCTTCATCAATTTCTTCGCATATTACAAATATTTCGTCTACATTCTCAAAACTCGCTCAACAAGGGTTTTGAATATAACCATAAGAGATTCTATGATATATAAGGATATAGTTCGAGCTGGATATCCAGAACATGTAAGGATCACTAGAGGTAGCTATTGTCTCATAGTTTCATGTCAAACACTTTCAATCAAAACACTCTAGCTGTGTGCATGATAACCTTTCCTGACTACAATATGGCAACTATCACTACTACAGCGATGGCATTGTCGTCTAGTGAGACATCTGAACAGACCATTTCCTAGTCTTTTTATTGGTTCAGTTGCAACATTTCCCATCCTTAACATAGATCCATCTTCGATTGGTTGAAAATCTTCAAACCAACGAAGATCATTACAAACATGTCTTTCTGCTCCAGAATCAATCCACCATGCAACATTATAATCATGCACATAAATGCCTCATAATTTTGTATTATGAGGCATTTATAATTTTGCCTAGAATTAGTGACACATAATTCTGCCTAGAATTTTAATTTTTATTAAAATCTGACCTTGTTGCTTTTCTGGATCCTTAGATCCACTTGGACCAGCGTTATGCTTGCCTTACCAACCCGACAATCCTTCTTGAAATGACTAGGTTTGCCATACTTTCAACATGTCAATTTTGGTTTCTTGTTGGAAGAGGTATTATTATTTTTATAAACTTCCTCTTCTTACCATTGTCTTTGTTTGAATTCTTAGAAGATCCACCATCTTCAACCATATTTACAGAAGAGTTACCGACTTGATTCTTTCCCTTAGGATTCATCCATTTTCATGTCGTGTTGAACAAACTGTCCCAAAATCCTTAACAGTTCATTATACTGTTCCATGACCGGTCTAGTATCAGCCATTTTATAGTTAATAAAATTACTAACCAGAAACTTTTTGCTAGAAGCATCTTCAGCCATGTACTTGGATTTAAGGGAATCTCACAATTCTTTTGCAGACTCAACATTTTGGTATATAACAAAAAGAGAATTAGACATACAATTAAGATGTGACCCCGACAGATGTAGTCATCATTCTCCCATTTGCAGTGTCTTCTAGTCTGTTCTACAGTTTCCTCCTCAATCATTTCTCGCATTGGAGTACTCAAAACGTACACAACTTTTAATGTGGTTAACAAGAAATGCATCTTCTTTTGCCATCTTCTAAAGCCATGTCCCTCAAACTTGTATGGTTTTGCAAACTTACTAGTCATATCTTTTACAGATTCGTTATTCGCCATCTTCAGAAAACAAATTTGTTTCAATCTTTGTTGTAAAAAAATTGAGGATAACTTGGATTATTCTGAAGTCTTGACAAACAATTTCAGATTGAAACAATTTGGTGGTTATCCAAACTTTTCAACCGGATAAAATCAGAATATAAGAACAGAGAATGATGTATTTTGTGTGAATTCAATAACCAACCTTTTATTTTTTTTCTATATCGATGACCAAATCTGTTACAAGTATTATATAGGTGTCCAAAAGACATGTCCTAAGACACGTCCATACATGTCCAAAGACATGTCCTAAGACACGTCCTTTGAGGTATGCGGTTGTGTCCTAAAAGACATGTCTTTTCACATTAACACCAACCCCGCCAATACCAAAAATCATAATAAACTCAAACAAGCATGCACTCCGCACTCTCCTGATTTGTTTGATGAAATATTACAATCACATTGGTCAACTAGTTAATCCAATTACACTAAAATATCTAACACATCTTAGTATTGATTTTATGCAAGGTATTTTAACAAGAATCTGCTGTATGATTTCTTCTGGTAGGTATTGGCATAAAGGATTGGTAGCCATTAGCAACCCAGTGGTTTAATGAATCATTAGCTAAAACCCTAACCAACATGTCCCTGATACATGTGATAAGAATTGTTGAATAACGTGATTTGTTCAATTTCTTACTCTAAAATTCTTTTACTAATCATGAATTTTCATTTTAATATTTTATTTATTATTTTATATATATTATTAAAATAGTAAGTACGTTTGAATAATTATTGTTCTCAATGTTAATTTTGGGGTTTATTCACCGGCATTTGTTATATTATTTTTTGATTTGATTTTGGTTGCATATGTTACAAAAAAATCAATTTCAATCCGGTATGTGAGAAATCTGAATCAAAAAAAATAAATTATATTTTTTAATGATACCATTTTGTCAAAATGTTAATATCAACGGAAATAGGTGAATTAAATTAACAAAAAGGTAATTTCATGATTCAGTAACCAACCAAAAAGCAAAATAATTAGCATATCAAATTGGAAATGATGAAAGATGATGATGACGGTGAAGGATAACAGAGACACGATGGGTGTGGTTAATGAGAGAAAAGACGGAGGATCCTATTATTGAAAAAAAAGGATAGAGAGAGTGTAATAATGAAAAAACACCATATTTTAGTTTTTTTTCATTAATTTTTTAATATTAATAATATTTTTTTCTATTAATGTGAATTTAAAGATCTAGATGTAGAGTTTAAGAAAAGTTAAGGTAGTCATTGACTTATGTGTTTATTTTATTAAACATCTAAATATTAAATTTCTTAATTTTAAAATAAAAAAAGGATAGTAAATAAATGTCAAGATTGAGTTTTTTTACATGATTTTTTTCATAATTTCACGAAAAAGATCTCGAGGACTAGCCTCCAACTCTTTATTCTTTGCAAAGACAATTGATAATTGTAGGTTTGTTGTGGTTAGGTGTGTAGCACACGTAAAATGCTAGTTTAAATAATAGTAGAATAATATAATTTTTTTCTATTCTATTTATAATTGAATAAGGATATTATTGTATCACTTATTCTACAATATATAATATCGTCTTTTTTAAATATATATTTTTAATGGTTGAGATTGTTTTGATGATAATAATAAATTTGGCTCAGCTGGTTAAAGAGGGGATAACTATCCTCTTGGTCACAGGTTTGAATCCCACGGGAGGAGAATTTATGATTATGCCTCATGTGGCTTAAATGCAGTATAACCTTGGTTCACGTGGTTTGCAGGCTATTGCGTGAGTTCGTAGGGTTTTACCGGTGTGCACCCAAAGGGCAGTGGCTGTGGGTTAGCTACGATAAAAAAAATTGAATAAGAAGTTGTAACATTTATTATATACATATAAGTTGAGATTATTACCGTATAGTGTACAATACCAAAATTTCCAAAAGTTGAATAAGAAGTCAGCTATGTATTAATTATTATATACAAGTTGATCACCCATACCTGGTTAATTTGTTTAGATAATTTTTACAAATCATAATAATATGTGTGTTATGTCAAATTTCTAATTTTTACTCAAAAAACTCAACCCAAACTATCTAGTGGTGGAAGGATCGCCCAATATACCCAGTATGTGTAATACGTGTACGGAATGTATATCATTAAGATATCTATTTTGTATATATTAGGCATAAATATGCCCAACATGCATGTTTTATAATTGTTTTCTTAATATATGATACACATGTTGAACACATTTGTATTCAATAAACTCAAATTTTAGTTGTCGTGATCACGCATAAAACATGTGTATAGTTCAAACAAAATATTAGTACGCATAAGTTGGCGGTATTTTAACCCCCCACTCTAGGGTAATAGGTATTTCAGACATCCGGTGTTAGAAGTAGCATAGTCCTTGTTCTCATTGTACATCACCATTATTATATATATATATGTTATCTATTACAATATAATTGATTATTAAAAAAATAAGGGAATTATAATATAATTCTAATAATCGTATTAATTTATCGAAAAAACAATTTAGAAATTGGACAAACATATAAATCTAAAGGTAAAATAATGGTGAGAGCAAAACGAGAATTAAAGTCATTGTTAATTTTATTTTTTATTTACAATTACTTAACAAAAAGTATAAAAAATTGTAATATACCAGTGTTAATACATTATTTGTATTAGAATTATAATTAAATTTATAAATATATAATTTTAACAATTTTATTATTTTATTAAAAAAATACTCTAGGGTTATATAGCATCATATCATAAATAGGATTATCGAGCTGCAATAAAAATAGGAATAATTACAATACAATTTTAATAATTTAGTTATTTCATTAAAAATAAAATATATAGAGTTGTATCAGAAATAGGGATGATTGGAGTGAAACCAAAATATGGTTGGATAAAAATAAGGTAATATCAAAATTGGGACCAAACTTAATAGAATTATAAGACACATACAAGTAAAAAATCCCAAAAATAATATTAACTTAATAGAATTATCAGATACATAGAAGTATAAGACATACATACACGAAAAAGGGTCTAAACAAAAGTTTTAATAGAATTAAAAGATATACAAAAGTATAATGAATAAGTGAAACCAAAAGTTGATAATACGATTATTCGTGACACTTGTATATGAGGGGTTTCGCTTATAATAATAGTTATAATAGTTATGTTAAGTTAAGTTATTATTATTAATAATATAAGGATATAATTAGAACATTAAGAGCACCCGGGTCTTATGTAGATAACATGACGTGGTCATGTGAGTATTTTTAAACCAAGGAGCCTAGGAAGAACTCTCTTTATAATATTAGAGTTACGGTATGCTATAACAATATTTGTTATTGAACGAACCTTTCTCTAATATATGTTTCATTCTTCCAACAAAGGCAGGATGACAAAAGTAGTCCATAATTACTGTAGATGAAATGCATCATCCTATTATAAAGATATCTATGAATTTGCTTCATTGCCTCCCATATCTATTAATAAAAGCGATGAGCATCTTCAGCAGCAGGACCTTACTTTGGCAAAATAATTTTTTATGTTTTTGGGTTTATCTATTAACAAATCTCAGTCAACGAAATTCTAGGGTTAAATTATTACTAAGCTCACTTTAAATGTTACTGTGCAAAATTTAACCACAAATCATGTGAACATTTAAAAATGGATTATAGTTTTTTCAAGACATTTCCAAAACTGCAAGCATTTTGTTCTCAAACAAAATCTTAAGACTCACTAGATAGTTTGTGACGGGGGGAGATTATAGTAAGGGCCACTCGAGGAACACACGGCCCCCACCAAATAATTCTTTTACGTTTCTTAATCATTAAAAATTTTTAAGAACTATTAAGTGCCCCGTTAAAATAAAAAAAAACAAGAGGGTGCCACCCAAAAATTTCTCCGGGAAGGGGTTAACACGGGTGGCGATACCAAAGGTGCACCACGAAGTAATATTTTTAGGTCGGACCCTGGTCGTGACTAAAAAAAGACATTGTATACATTTGGTGGGGCGAGAATAAAATGTTGGGGGGAAATATTAAAGCCTCGGATATATCTCAGGTTCCTTTTTTCTTTATAACTAGCTCTATAGCCCGTGCAATGCACGTGCATGTTTTATAGTATGTGAATTGATGTTATTTTGACTGTAATTATCGACCATATATTCATGTTGTTTCCGGATGGATCGATTAACTAAATAATTCTCTTTATGAAATTGAGATCGATTAACTAAATATCTTTCTTTATGAAATTGAAATATACGATCAAAATATAATACAAATGAAAGCACACATATCTCATGAAAATAATTATAACTCATAAGAATAAAATATTGCGGAGTTAATTAAAGAGTTATTATAGTTGTTTACATGGTACAATTAGTGATACAAAATATAATGAATATGAGGTAATCTTACTTTCCATGTTAGAAAATGTAATGATTGGATATGAAAGCCGACACATTAAATAGAATATGTACAATTGATAATATAAATACATCTTTCAATATACATCATTTTTTATGATAAATATATTAATAGATTGGCCATTAATAAATTATAATGAAATTGAAAAATGGACTAAATTGGTTGAACTACTAATTTACGGTTTATCAAAAATCGAGAATTTATCGAAATGCTAAATCGAAATAATATCGAACATATTTTTATATTCTTTTTAAAATATATAAGTAAAATAATTATATTTGAGATGTATAAAATTGCATTTGTACATCCATACTAAGTTATAACATTATTTTGTGTGCATTATTTTTTAAAATAATAAGAGTCTTAATCATCTTTACGCATCTCTCTTCCTCTTCCTTTATCTTTTTAGTATCTATTCGGCAGTCGTCTGATTTCTTCATTTAAAATCGTCATTCTTCACCAACTCGATGCTGAGTATATTTCTTCTTCCTTTTTTTCTCTTCATAGCCTTAAATTGTGTGTTTGATTCGTCAAATTTTGATCGGAAAATTGCCGATTTTGATCAAAAATGGCAAAAATGTTGTATGCTCCGATTTTGTTCAATAGATTGTTTGGTTGTCTTGTAGCAATTTATTGGCAAAATTTTTGATTTCCATACCACTTCAGTAATCTTATAACTCTTTTACTTATACCTCTGGAAAACTTTAAGTTCGTTAATGTAAAAAAATGATTCACCTTACTATTGTAAAATATTAATGTAACTGTGATGAACTTGATATTTTAATATTTTATTATATATATTCAAAATCTTCAAACCAGACTTAGTTTATATTCGATTTGGTCATATAATAAGAATCTCAACTTTATTATAAACCTCCCTCATAACCCACTCTTTTATTGATATACATAGAGAATATCTATTTTATTTCTTGAATTTAATACTTGATACACTAACATTGTCATTTTCAGATTAGCTAAATATAAAATTAATTTGCTGAAAATAAATTTATTTTATATAAAGTCTTTAAAAATAATAAGAATTTAGTATATATATAGGCAAATATTATTAAATTTTAGATATCTAATTATAGGTTGTTAATATTCAATAATAAATGGTAACATGTATAAAATTATTAATACTAATGAGTTAGGTGTATTTAATATATGTTATTAAATATGAAAATTATTTATATTTATTAATAAGGAGTAATAATGACTTAAGTGTAATTAATACATGGTATTAAATTTGACAATTATTTGTATTTATTATTGAGGGGTAAATTGTAATCTGGACTAAATTGTCTCACCGAACCCCTATTTGCTCTATTATATATATAATCGATTGGACATCGTTTTTTTTTGTTAAAAAGAAAATTTAGAAAATGTTTAATAAAATTCAAAATGAGCTATTTAATCTAAATATTGTTTTTTTTGAAAAGCAACCAACTATATTAAAGGGACAAAGCCCAAGACAAAGCCAAGCATCCTTACAACCAACCCAATTGAAAATGGGCTCAACAAACTTATCTTCAAGAAACCAATAACATCCCACATAATTAACCACTAAAAATCAATATTATAACTAAATAAAATTAAATTCAAATTAATAAAAAAGAAAAAGTGTTGGACTTCCCTAACAGCTTTCCACCTGCAGCATCATCACACCATCACCAAGTCACGACTCCATTTCTGCCTCTCCTTGCTGCACATCAACCGCTTCAAGCATCCCAGCAGCAGGCAAAGCCACCACAATCTGATGCTCTCCCAAATTCTCTTCATCTGCATCCACTTCTTCATTCTGCAACCCAACTCCCTGGTCCTCAGCTCCATTCTGCAAACCAACTTCCTGAGGATCCATCACCTCATCTTCCAGCACCTCAGCCTCAATCTCTCCTTGCCTAACAGCCCTGAACCTCTGCTCAATACTTCCAAGCCCCATGTCTAGATACCAAAATTCTTCAATTCTTCCAAAGTCCCTCTCCACAATAACCATCCTATCCCAATGGTTAGCCCCATATTCCGCCAAATAAGCCGCTAGAACATTGGCTTCCCTATCAACCAGCCTAAGTTCACACTTAAAGTTCCTATCAGCCTTCCTTTGATTTAACTGCCACAATACATGAGCGTATTGAAGCCTAGCACCAAGAACCGGAGAGTTAAGCAACTCCCAATACGCATCTACATGATCAGTTTCCAAAATCAATCTCTTATATCCCTTGTAGTATGCTTCCTTAAGCCCTTCAAACAATGCATGCAGCTCATTCTCCCTTCTAATCACCCAAACCCAGAGACCCACCAGTTATATGCACAATGACCCCTAGATAATCCCTGAACACTGCCCCTATACCCGAATGACGCCCATTGGGCAAAGCTTCATGTGAAAAATAACTGTGCACATTGTACTTCACCACCCCCTTACTTGGCATCAACCACCTTGCATTAATATTAATATTCCCTTTCTCCATTAAAACCCTAAAACAAGAATGTAAACCCTAAACTTAACTCTCTCCCCAACGAATATAAACTAAGTTTCTTAACAAGCATGTGTGAGATTGTCTACATGCAGAGAGCCACTTATATACTACCCCCAATTAGTCCCCCAAGAGACTGTCATAATGACTCTATAGCCTCAAAAACTGTTCTCTAACGCAACCTTTTAAGTTTCCAAGAAGGTATCTAAAAAACCTTTCCATTCTCTCCAAGAAAAATAATTACACTACTCCTAATCATAACTAGGCAATTTAATATCTAAAATTTACTAAATCCTGATAACCGAAGAAAAATAAACTACTGTAACACGTAACAAAATTCTTATTTAATCACCTCCAATTTATTCAGAAAAACTCCCCTTTTTGCATGCCCATCTGCAATTCCATTCCACCTTCTATTAATATGCTTTAACTGAATATCTAACAGCTTCTCATTCCACATTTTTTCCTGGAGTAAACCCATATCCACTTTCTTTACTAATTTCTCATTATCCGACAACACCAATACATGCTTACTGAACCACCTGCAATCCTTGATTAACTCAAGAGGAGTTTCTAAAGCAAATTTCTCCACTTCTAACACACTAAGAAGAAATGCAGGTCCTGCAAACTGCATTAGTATTTCTCCTGCACTATTTTGAACTATTCCACCAATGCCAACTAAATTTTTTCCTTGAATCTCCTTCTTAAAACTTCCATCTATACATGTAATGATATCAAAATTACCTTTCTTTACAAAGTCAGTTCAAAAATCTTTCTCACTTGCTGTAACTACCCCAACTGGATTAGTAAACCACCATTCCCTTCTCTTTGTGCTGATATCCCCATTAACCAAACACCATTCCAATGCTCTACTTTGGATCAGAATATATACCTGTTTGTGATTTGGAGAGTTATTATCAAAAATACATTAATTTCTATGCTTCCAAAGTGTTCACATAGTAGCTATTAACACAGTACTCCAATCTGA
This sequence comes from Apium graveolens, assembly GCF_009905375.1. Lineage (NCBI taxonomy): Eukaryota > Viridiplantae > Streptophyta > Magnoliopsida > Apiales > Apiaceae > Apium > Apium graveolens. The sequence goes on from NW_027420377.1 coordinate 77,675, forward strand.
TCTAAATCCTTCATGATGAAAAACCACCTTAGATCTCCACATTGAACCCCAATCTACAACATATACCTTTGAAACTATCCCCCACCAACTTAAAACCAAAATCCAAATCTTCCTTAAAAAAACACACTCCCAGAAAATGTGCTCTTGGGACTCCTTCTCAACACCACATAATAAACAAACCTTACATTTACTGTAGTCATGCATTCTGTGAGCTAACCAAACCTTTGTTGGAACAATTTTTGATTTTACCTTCCATAAAAATAATTTTACCTTTTCAGGCACCTTGTATTTCCAAATTTGTTCCCATTCATTGCCTTTCTCGACTTCACTGTTGACCAGTACTTCATAAGCTACTCTGCTACTGTATGTATCCTTAACTGGTACCCAAATAATTATGTCCTTTTTAGCAGAGAAGCTCACTGCATTTACTATATCTTCAAGCTCCTTCAGATCCTCTAATTCCCAAATTGTCAACTTCCTTTTCCAAAATACATCACCACTCCTATCATAACAATCCCATAAGGTCTTAAAAATGCTTACTTCTTTCTGTTGTAACTTAGAAAGACTGTACAACCTAGGGAATCTTTCCATTATGGTTATATCTTTGTACCAAAGATCTTCCCAAAAAGAGCTGAATCCCCATCACCAACTTCCCATCTCATATATCTAGGTCCAAAAAAACCATATTCAGAGTGTTTAGCAACTGCCTTTATTATGCCCTGTACCATTATTAAGCATGATTTCTGTTTTCCTAGCAACTCTAACCCCTCACTCTGACCACAACCATACTTGCCTCTTAACCATACATTCCATGCCATCTTTCTCTCAGCTTGCCATTTAAACCACCACTTACAAAGCAATAATGAGTTCCTAATCTTCAATGAACTCAGGCCTAATCCTCCTTGTTTCCTTGACTTGCATACTAAGCTCCAAGCTACTAAATACATCTTTTTACCTTTCTCTTCTCCATCCCCTGAAGAGTTTCCCCAAAAAAATCCCTTCTAATTATTTCTAGTTGATTACAGACTCCTACTGGTACTTTGTGTAATGCAAACCAATAGATAGGTAAACTATCCAAAGTAGACTTAACCAAAGATAACCTCCCAGTTTGGTTCAAACTATCTCTCTTCCAGTTGGCTAATTTACTCCTAAACTTCTCCACCAATCGTTTCCAAAAAACTTTCTTTCTTGAGCTAACACCAATTTAACTCCCTAAATAAACCAAAGGCCAAGATCCTAATATGCAACCCAACCTTTCTGCCATAAAATTAAGTTCTGAATTTGGAATATGATAAGAGTATATGCTACTTTTTTGGAAGTTAATCTTCAAACCTGACAACAACTGAAAATATTGTAATACTTTTTTTATTCCCAGAATGGATTTCTCATTTCCATGTAAAAAAACTATTGTATCATCAGCATACTGCAGATGAGTAATTTTCTTACCTTCCTTTCCCAATTGTAAGCCCTCAATGATTCCTTGCTCACTTGCTGCATTTAACATGCTGCATTTAACATACTGCTTAGTACCTCTCCCGTTAAATTGAAAAGCATGGGAGAAAGAGGGTCCCCTTGTCTAATACCATTAGACATGCTGAATTCTTTAGTAGGTGTACCATTAACCAGCACAGATATCCTTATTGACTTAAAAAATCCTCCATCCACTTAATTCATCTGGTCCCCAGGCCCAAACACTTTAGAGTTCTGAACAAAAAACTCTAATTTACAGAGTCAAAAGCCTTCTCAAAATCCAATTTTAAGATCAAACCTTTATTCTTTGACTTCTTCATACTGTGGTACACCTCATTTACTATGAAGATGCTTTCAGCAGCCTGCCTACCCTTTACAAAACCAAGCTGATTTACGCCTACCAACTTATCATAAACTGTACTTAGCCTATTTGCCAACACCTTAGTTAAAATTTTAGCAACACTATTTATTAAGCTTATAGGTCTAAACTCACTTGGCTTATTTGGTACCCTGGCCTTAAGAACCAGAGCTATGAATGAAGAATTAAAGCATATAGGAAGACATCCAGTATTAGCAAACGAATTAAACCCTTCCAACACTTTATCCTTTAGAAAAGGCCAAAACTCCTTAATATACTTCATGTTGAATCCATCTGGCCCAGGAGCTTTATCACTACTGAATGATTTCAATGCAATTATTATCTCCTCCATACAGAAATCCCTCTCCAAAAACAACACTTCTTCCTTATTTAACCTCTTATCTATAAGTGACCCCACCTCCAAACATTCCATCTTTTTTGAATTGAATATAGCTTTAAAGTACTTGTAAAAAACCATTCTGACCTCCTGAGCTTCAGTTACAACCTTTCCATCCACAACAATTCTGTCAATTTTATTTCGACATCTCCTTTTCTGAATCACTTTATTAAAAAATTTTGTATTTTTGTCCCCCTGCAGATTCCAATTAATCCTTGCTTTCTGCCTTAGCATTGAATCCCTTTTCCTATAACTATCAGCTAATCTTACTTGGCACCTAACAACTTCCTCTCCTCCAACATGACTCCCATCTAAGCATTCCAATATGTTTTCTACCTCTTTAATCTTAATCTCTAGCTTATCCTTAGCTCCTTTGCACCATTGTTTCATTCCCAACTTAAATTTCTTTAACATGACTTGAATATTCACTTGCATTCTAGCTTCTTTACCTAGCTTCTTTACCTAGCTTCCAAAAATTTTCCATTTTCACCCTAACCTCTTCATCATACAGCCACCAATTAAACACCCTAAAAGGCACTGGATCATTCCGAATTTTACAAGCATACATCAACAAAGGTCTATGATCCGATATCATCCTATTAATTTCCATAACTTCCCAGTTATCTCGAGCACACCAACTATCATTCACCAGAACTTTGTCTAACTTACTAAACCTTCCAAAAGGACCAAACCAAGTAAAACTTTCATTTATCAACCCAATCTCACACAAATTATTATTCTTAATAAAATCTTTAAAACCCTGCACATCTAATCTTCTATATGTGCAATTGACACTCTCTTTTTCATCCATAATACTATTAAAGTCCCCAAGCACACACACCAACTCATTTCCTGTGATAAGTAAGATTTTTGATATCTCATCCCAAAATTGCCTCTTACCTTTTAAGTTTAAAGGACCATACACATTGACTATATGAAAAACTTCATCTGTTAAAATGCATTTGAGCTGAACCCACTGCCAAGTTTTTCCTGAAGCCGAGCCTAAATTTTTATAACACAAATTATCCAATGCTAAAATCAGTCCCCCTGACAAACCTTCTAAATTCTGTATAAGCCATCCTACTTGACCACTGTCCCAAATGGATTTCTCCCAAAATTTATTCCATTCCATACATTTTGTTTCCTGCAAACACAGTATATTAACTCTTATAGATTTGATCATATCTTTAACCATTCTTCTCTTCACACCATTACACAACCCTCTACAATTCCAAGATATTATTCTTATATCTTTTACTGACATAATGGTTTACTTTTACTATAGTACAACTTCTTTACTACTTCAATCTTACAATTCTCCTTTTTGCAGCTGCTCTGCTATCCCAATAATAACTTTCTCTCTATCCCCTAACACCTTTAGCCCAATTTGTTCAGCACAATCTATTATTTCTCTAGCAGCTTCTTTCCTTTTTACCTCTTTGTTTCCTGACAAAGTCACAAAACTACCTCCAAACCCTAAACAAGGGCCTAACCTATTATTTCTCCCAAGATACTTCCTACATCCTAAATTAACACGTCCTTTCAAGTCAAAAGGATTGTTAAACTTTTTACCTTTCTTTTTAGGTCTACCTACTCCTTTGACTTTGAGCTTAATAATTTTATTACACAAAGTACCTTGTGAAGTACCGGTAAAAACACCAGACTCTAAACTGTCAGACTTTTCCACTATGTTCTTTGTCTCTCCAGACTTCAGCTCACTTAAAAAATCCTTACTAGTTGATTTAGAGTTTGTTCTAACCACTTCTTCTGCAGCTTGACTATTTAACAAAACCAACCTCCCCTCATGCACTTTTCCATCCACCTCCAACACCTCCACCTTTTTACGCAATTCAAGTTCCTGAAGAACACCTACATTTCCTTTCGAGTAGCCTTGACTCCCCTTACTGCTACAACTTTGGATTCCACAGCCTGACTAGTACTCACTTCCCTATCTACTTTTAAGTCCTTATCTTTTGACTCCATTCTACCATGCTCCTTCATAACTTTTGATATAATCTCTCCTTCAGATAAACTCATTGAACCCATTTTATTCTTCAGCTCCTTCCCATTTACAAATGACTGGATTAAAAAACTCACTCTCATTATCTTTCTGATAGGACCAACTAATCCAATCCCCCAACCATCTCGTATAGCCCTTCGAATTTTCTTCTAACCACACATTCATTGGGATCCCATAGCTTTGTAACCATACTGTCCTGGAAACAACCAGATCGTCATCTTTAAATTTTCTCAGACTCCTAAACCATTTCTCAAAAAGCTTATCTGCATATTCTTCCCACCCCTTGTCACGCATACTAGCTAATAAGAACTTTCGAGAAGTTAATCCCACTACATTGACCTGTTCTATCCCTTCTACTCGTAACTTATTTTGCAACGAGCTCGCTGATTCATCAGTTCTTGAGAAAGCCACTTTGGTATCATATAAACCCTCCTCAACTTCTTTATCTACTACTGCTTCAATATATTCAAACATTTCAACCCCCAACTCCTTCTCCTGATTTCCATTTTCATGCTTATTTCCAACCTCAGCATTCATTTTGACAACATCCTTTTTAATATTATTATAGTCATCCCTATTCCTAATCTGATTTGACCCAACCACATTATCTTTGTACACCCTAAAATCTCCTTTTCCTTGATCTCTACTAACCTTTTTTCATTAAGACTCATATGAATATAAGATCCTAAACCCCCCTTTCCCTTAACATTAAGAATAATTGTACCGGCTTCAAGCTCCGAAGTTGTCTTGACAAAACCATATATTTTCCCTCTTTTGTCCCTTTTTCCAGGCATAATTATATCCAAAATAACCCCTGAACCCCTCAAGCAATTCCAAATTTCCCTAGCTATGCACTATCCCGGAATATTATACAGAAAAATCGTGAAACTTGACTCCATTCTTGCTTTCCCTACCTTTTTCTTCCTTTGCACCATTTGCCACTCCCCCTCATCCACAACTCTTTTGACATCCACCATCTTGTCTTTCTCATTCTTTAATGCTTGCGCATAAGTCTTGACATTTCCCCTTTCACCTTGACTTTTTCCTACACTTCTACTCTTCTCCTTCCATTCCAACCCTCCCCTACCTTTCAAGCTTCTCCAATGGATCTGATTTAAAGCTTCCGTTTAAAGCTCTCAGCACTAAACCCCTTCTTAGCTACCTTCAACTCACCTTCCTTAGTCCCCTCATTTTTAAATTTTTTCCCGTTTGGCAGCAACCCCATAGCTGTTAACCTTTGAGAGAGAAGACATTTTTTTTGTTCAAGTTGTTAATCGTGATCGTCCAGAGTAACCTGTTATTGAGATTAAAAAATTTGGAAATGTAAGATCAATCGAATCCGACATAATAGTGTTTTTTTCTCTATTAATCTAACTTTAAAGAAAAATAATTTGCCATTTTGTTATACTTGTAAGAATATAGTGTGTACTAAATTTTAATTGGTAGAATTGTTTTATGATTTGATGTTTAACATTAGGTTAAAAAAATGGTGCAAAAAGAGATATTATAAATAATAATCTATAGACAAAGACAAGTAAATATAAAATATTATAATTAGAGAAAATAAACTCACAAATTTGTAAAAATTACACTTAACAAGTTTTTTCAATCTTATTACAATAAACATAAAATTACTAGATCAAATGTACATATTTGTAAATATTTTTTTAGATAAACATAAATATTTGTATATTTATTAAATCTTATAACTAAGATCTAAAAAGGTAAACTTGAGATTGTTGCATATAAATATTAATAGAGTTCAAATTAAAGCATAGTAATATTTAAAATTAATTATGTGGTTAGGTTTGGACTAAACATATAGTCATTGTTTTTTAATTCAAGAACATTTGCACACTGCACGGATTTTAAATATTTTATTTTTCTTTAATATTTTACATCTATTAAATTATAATTTTCAAAGTAATTTTTTAAAAAAGAAAAATTTCTAGAGCAAAAGAAAAATATTATCTTACAAAGTAAGGGGCCGTGTCGTTTTTACAATAATGTTTATAACATAAATAGTCACCTATTTATTTTAATATTAACCATGACACAACTATTATTTTATTATTTAATAATTTTTTAACCTAAATTTTTTTTCTCCAAGCGTTTTTTTATAATTTTTTTAAAAAAAACTCTCCAAGCAATTTATGTATAATAGTTTAACATTTTTTAGAATCATAAGTTTCAAAAATTTTCAAAAATGTAACATCGACTTTGTTAATTCAACTAACATAAAAGTTTTCTTAATCGAAATTTAAGTACGAGATACAATTACGAAATGATATATTTTCGGTATAAAATTTTTACAAATAAATTTTGCATTTTATAATAATATTTCATTTTTAATAAATCATTCAATTTTTATATTTCTTAGAATTTTTTAAATTTACAAAAAATCATTATTTTTCATATTTTTGTATATTGCAAAATCATTATTTGAAAAATCAATATTTTTTAATACTTTTGTATATTGCAAGGAATTTACGTGTGCGAAGCACGGGGAAGATTACTAGTTTAAATAATTTGTGAACATTTTATTTTCAAATGAGCTGTGTAGACCGGTCATCAAAATTTTGGACCTTAAAAAATATGGGTCATGATGGACCTTGAGGTATAGGCCCGTTTAGCTTAAATCTAGAAACATCTAAACCTTTCTGGTAGGTACCGTTAAAAATAAGGGAGCAAAGATAATAAAAAACAAATTATATCATTACAATCAACTTTAAGACAAATTTGGGGAAGAAAATCATACATCACAAAAGAACTAAGATGGTGCACCTTACGGAGAATTGCCTATCGTTAATATTATCATTCACATCACCCAAGGATACATGTAGAGCTTCAGGTGTTTCAACAGAATTGAGGGCTGCCAGTGATTCGGATGAGTTATGGAACAAATTTTTACCACCCGATATTAATCAAATTCTCACGAGACCAATCTCCACCTTGACTTACACCATGAAAAAACAACTTTATTTTTCTCTATGTGACTTTGCTATCTTGCTGGACGATGGCAATGTGGTAATTCTCTCAATTATTTCTTGATATTATTATTTGTTTACTAACTTTATTTCATTGTATTATTTTTAATATTTAATATTTAACATTTTGATATTTTTTTATGTTTTTATATCCTTGTCTATTAATTGTATTTCAATTAAGATAGTTTTTTAAATATTAGATCGAGTATTTTTTCTGTTAATATAAGTTTTAATTAAAATAGTTATATGTGTTTATTTTATATGTATGTAAAATAATAATAATCATTAAATATAATTTCAATAATTATTTCAATAATGTAAAGTTTTGTAATAAGGTTTTTAAAAATAAAATAGGTATACTAAAGATTTAACGATGAGATTTAAAGATGTATTAATGTTAGAAAAGATTATAAATAAAAATTAAATATGTGTTTAATTAACATTAAGATACTTATACATATTTTAATTAAAATATGATTATAAAATAATTGTTCCCCGTGAAAATTAGTTTTAAAATATAAAATATTATTTTCTTTAATATGTATTTGGGATTTCATTATTGGTATTTAATTAAGTGCTTATCAAATGTCAAATTTGGAAAACAATATATAGAAACAACTGAATGAAATGTAAGATTATTCTTTTTAAGACTGGGATGACCGAAGTTTACCATGTGTATTACTCCATATATTTAAAATTTCTCATATATTTAAATTTATTCCCTGCCGTTTTTGCATTTTACATATTATAGATGTACCCTTATCTTCAAAGACTGATGAATGTAAGGGCATAAAGATTTAAATATTTCTTTATTTGTAATTAATGTTCTAAATTGACATATTCTCTTCAATTTCTCCATTAAAAAAATTAGTGTTTAGATGAATTATTTGTAGCTATATGATTATTTATAACTATATGATTGGGAGTAAAGATTGGATAGTTGACAACCAAAAATTTACAATAATTTATCCAAAAATTATGAATAAGTATTAGAAGTTAGAACTATTCATGATGATTTTTGGATTACTTATGTATTTGTATCATGATAAAAGAGAATGGTCCATAATCTTTTAGTTAAATTGTCTAATTACTTGATCTCATTATTGTTCTAACAGAGTTTTTGGTTGGATAAAGGAAGTGGAAAAAAATGTTTAATGGTAGCTGCTAGGCAGCTTGCCATTGTTCCTTGGTGGTGGCTGTTATATGATAGTAACTCAAGGTATGTGAATAATTATTGTTGCATTATTTACATATATGCAAATGTACATTTTGGTAAATACTAATCTGGTTCTAACTACAAATACTTGTGCATCACTCTATATAATCATAGTAACTTTATTATAAGTATTTTCTTTCTAGTATAACAAACTAATAAGTGTGGGAATTATGGTCACTCTAGTTGGGAACTGTTAGCTTGTGTGTTGAGTTGTACAATGTAGTATTATATTTTCTGCATACCTCAATTGAAAAGAAGCATTTAGGGATCAGGTGACAAGACAAATTAATGGGTTGTTTAGAGTCCTAACCTACAATACCAATTTTTTTTAAAAATTATGTATATATTATAAATTTTGCTTAATATTTTGATAAAAGATGTTATTTAAAGTATAAAATGGAATGCTTTTTTTGAAAATAAAATAGCAAAACATTATTATGAAGGGTATTTTTCAAAATATTCACATTTTTATCTATTAATAATATCATTTTAATAACAAAATTTTGAGCTAAGACTAAACCTTTTTTGTTAAAATTTGCAATCTCTTTAGGTATTGGCTTTTTTGGGCAAAAAAATAACAGAAAATAGTAAAACAGTAGTGCTAATAAAGATAATTAAATACAACATTATGCATATTTATTTCCTATATGAATGCAAATAAGAAGTCTATATTACATGTAGCCTGATCTATTACCTTAAATAATTTGAATAACTTCACCTCACCGGTCACACCCAACCAGCTAATTACAATTTAAGGATAAATCTAAATAATTTTGACTATTCTTGGTCCCCATTCGTGAATGCAAGTCAATTTTATGAAATGCAGGTCACATGACATTATCTTGTAAAAGATGTAAATCACTTTAGGCAATTACGGTTAGAAATGATAGTATTGATAGAGAAAGTGTTATTTCACAAAATAAATATTTAATAATATTTTTGATATGCACATATTTTGATATTTAATATTTTATAATATTATTGATATACACATATTTTATGAAAAAATAATATTTTAAATGTGATTTAATAGTAGAATTAGAACTACAAGGTCGTATTTTTTCAAAAGCATACTTCCTCGTCCTTTTTGGTAAAAACACTTTTCTAATGAGCAGATTTTAAAATTTTAATAAAATAGGATTTGAGGTAATTTTGCGCAAGAAATTGTAGTTTTGTGTGCAACAACTCCAAACTAGGGGTGTAAGCCAGTTGAGCCGAGTCCTAGACCGTGGCTCGGCTCGAACACAATAAATATAGTTCGGGTTCGAGCTTTGAACTCGACCAAACTTTTAATTTCATGTAAAAAGTTCAGTAGGCTTGAGTTCGGTTTGAAAACTCGAATTTATTTCACTAAATATTAAAAAAAATTCAAAATAGGATGGTTTGGCTCAAGTTCGATTGAATAATAAATAAATAATATATAAAAAATATAAAAATATTTTTATAATAAAAATAACTGAAAATAATAGAGACTCAATAAGGCTCGAACCTTACGAGCCGAGTAATCGGAAGTTCGAACTCGACTCGGTTACAAATTTGAAAACCTCGAGCTCGAACTCGAGCTCGGCTTGATTAATTCCCAGCCGAATTGGAATTTTTTACGAGCCGAGTTCGAGTAACTCACGAACAGTTTGACTAGTTTACACGTATTCCGAACGCATTGTAAGTGATGAATATGATTAAAGTCGTCCTCTCATCGCATGTATCATGCATTCATGCCTCAATGTATTATCATATGAACAGATTTTCAGAGGAGGTTGCTGTACTTGACAAGGGGCGGTGTGTTGATATTCGTGGCAAAATGAAAATTGGAATGTTGTCTCCTCACACCACTTATGAAACATATCTTGTCTTTAAAATATATGAGGATGCCTGCGGACTTGATTCGGCAAAGACATCCATTAGATTTGTTAATGAAAGAGAGGAGGTGCCTGATGATGAAGCTAGCATAGTTTATCCTGATCCAAGAACATCTGCACACAACATTGAGCAACGAAATGGAGAGTTTAGTCGGTGGAGGAAGGACAAATGGATGGAGATTAAGATAGCAGAGTTTGAGACTGGTGCAAGAGATGATGATGATGAGGTGGAGACACGATTTATGTCAACTGATACAAATGTACTCAAGGCTGGCCTTATCGTACAAGGTTTCGAGTTTAGGCCTAAACAACCCATGGCAGTTGTTTAATGAATTTATCTGTTGGCATGCTTTATTTTGTCTTTAAAAACTTTCCTCATGTAATATGAATTATCTGTTATTTGAAGGATGTTAATGAATTATGTTTTATGTAAAATTTGAGGGTTTTAAGACAATTTTGTTTGTATCATGGTGTGTCCAATTTTAAGGCCCATATCATAACCGAATACAGTTTCATTTATTTAGGCCATCTCCAATTATAAATTTATTTTATAATACCTTTATATGCAATATTTCACCCTTTTAACCTTAATCACTATTTTATTTCCAATCATGACTTTAAATATAATTTTAAATTTACTTCAAACATCATTATAATTACATACAGCGTACACAATCCCTCCATACACATCATGAGGTATGTGCTATTTTAATATTTAATATTGCATAATAACCCGTGCGAGGCACGGGTCATTTTCTAGAATTATAATGTTCTTAATTGTTTTTTATATGTAAATGTTGTACAATGTCTAACGTATATCAAATACAAGTTGATTGTTTATCAATATGTATTATTTTCATAAAAGACAATAACAAATTACACAATGTTTCAAATATAAACCATTAAGCAAAATATATATATATATATTATTGTTTGTGTTGTATAATTTACATTAATGAATGAATATAAATAGGGTAGTCATTGTACGTTTAAAACGAAACGATTATACTTAATCTGTAGAATGCCGTTAGTATGTTTACAAATAAAAAGTTAAAAAATAACATTTATGTTGAATATAGAGTTAACCAAAAATTTTGAATTTTATTTAAATAAACTATATGTACTGGTCTATATTATTACCGAGTTCACTACTAATTTACAATTAACTTACTCAATTTAAAATGATAAAAAATGCATAATTGAAATCAGGATGACTTGCAATCATAATATACAATATTGTAAAATTTATACTATTGTTAATATAAAAGTTGATTTTAATAAAAAAATGTTCATTTTTGAAATTCAACGTATGTATGCATGGAAAAATATTAGTTTTTTATTTACACTATGGTTACCAAAGTAACATTAAGTTATATGTGTGTGGTAGCATGTATATTGTAGTATGTTACATTTCTTAATAAATTACGATGATTTCAATTATTTATATGCTAAATATCTGATTTATGTATATTTTTAATCACTATTAATATCTAGTGAGACAAATGATTACTTAAATAACATGCATTTATAATTATTCAAAATAAAAATTATGTAATAAATAAATTGCAATAATTTATATATGGTATTCATATTATCACTAACAAACAATCTATATCTAGTTTTTACGCAACTGAGTATCAATCATGGTTGTAACATAAAAATAAATTATATATTATAAAGACTTATTATTGATATTCATGATTTTTTTCAAGGATTCGAAGGAAAAATTATTGTTATATCGTTATTTAAACCATTTTTAAGTTCCTTTCATTACTACTCTAATATTTTTTCATATAATAATTTAAAAATATTGTATTCTATTATCCTAAAATTAAGTATTTTTCAATTTGATAAAATTTTATAAATATCATTTGAACTGGTTAATTCATTCAAATTAGTGAATAATATATATTTTTTCTTTAAATAATATAAAATATATTGAATCAAATGTCACAATATAGTATAGATAAAACTTTTATTTAAATAATTTAAAATATCAAAATAATTCAAAATATTTGTACAATATTATCTTAATCAATGAATATTATTTATCTAGAAGAATTCTTTTTAAAAAGCTAGTTTTTTTAAAGTGAAAAATAAAAAATAAATCGATTTAATATATCATCGTAGTTTTAAAAAATCTTATGATATCTCATATCAAATTTCGAATATTTTTAAAATTGGACTGTTTTCTATCTCCATGACTTCCTCAGACTCTGTGCTTGGTTTCTGCAATTCTTCGAAGTAGAAGGAGCAATCCAGGTCTGATGAATTTTGAACAAGTTTGGACAATGCATCAGCTTCTGAATTCTCCTCTCTGCTGATTTGGATGACTTGGACTGTTGGTATGGAGGCTAGGTAGCTTTGGACCAGAGCCTGGTAATTGGCTAGAACTGGATCCTTGGCTATGTACTCGCCATTTGCTTGCTTTACGACGATCTGGGAGTCGCTGTAGATTTTGAGATTCTGGATCCTGAGTGTTGTTGCTAGCTTCAATCCTGCAATCAAGGCCTCGTACTCTGCCTGGTTGTTTGTTGCTGAGAATGCAAAGGAGATTGCTGTTTGAATTGTGAATCCTTCCGGGCTCTTTAGGATGAGCCCAGCTCCCGATCTTTCATTTGTTGAAGAACCATCAACTTTGAGAGCCCAGGCTTCTGTTTCTTGATCTGTGTTTCTCTCAGGGTCAATGCTCATGGGCGCGGGCTCTTCTTCTGGGAAATTGCATTCTATGATGAAATCAGCTAGAGCCTGGGCTTTGATTGCTGTTCTAGGAATGAAACTTAGATTGAACTGACTTAACTCAACTGCCCAATTTACCAATCTCCCTGAGACATCTGGCTTGTGTATTATCTTTCTTAATGGTTGATTTGTTACAACCCGTATTTCTCTTCCCTGGAAGTAGTGTCTTAGCTTTCTGGATGCTGTGACTAAGGCAAAAGCAAACTTTTCTAGACTCGGGTACCGGGTCTCTGCATCTTTTAGCACTTGGCTCACATAATAAACTGGTTGCTGTTTGCCGTTCTCTTCCCTGATCAAGGCTGCTCCAACTGCCAGGGCCCCTGCTGACAGGTAAAGGGATAGGGGTTCCCCGGGTTGAGCTTTCGTTAAAACAGGGGTTGAGAAAGGTACTTTTTGATTTCTTCAAATACGCTTTGGCATTCCTGGCTCCAATTGACTTCTCTCTTGTTGGTTGCTCCTTTTAACAGGTCAAAGAAGGGTAGGCATCTCTCAGCTAGCTTGGATATGAATCTTCTGAGTGCAGCTAGTGATCCTGCTAGCTTCTGCACATCTTTTTGTGTTCTAGGAGCCTTCATCTCTTGGATTGCCTTTATCTTTTCTGGGTTGGCTTCAATTCCTCGGTTGCTTATAATGAATCCAAGGAATTTTCCTGCCCCTACTCCAAATGGGCATTTTTCTGGATTGAGCCTGAGTGAGTATTTTCTCAAGTTGTCGAAGCATTCTCTCAGATCTCCTATGTGCCCGGGGAAGCTTGTGGATTTTGCAATCATATCATCCATGTAGGATTCCAGGTTCCTTCCAATCTGGTCCTTGAAGATTTTATTCATTGCCCTTTGATATGTTGTTCCCGCATTAGTCAATCCGAACGGCAGCATTACATAGGCATAGACCGCCCTGTGGGTGATGAAGGCTGTCTTTAGAATGTCTCTGGGATTCATTTTGATCTGGTTGTACCCCGAGTAGGCGTCCATGAAACTTAGCATCACGTGCCCAGAGGTTGCATCGATCAATTGATCAATATTTGGCAGAGGGTAGGGGTCTTTGGGGCATGCACTGTTCAAGTCTGTGTAATCGATGCACATTCTCCATCTTCCGTTTGCTTTTTTCACCATCACTACATTTGCCAGCCATTCCGGGTACTTGACTTCGCATATTATTCTGGCTTTCAGTAGTTTCTCAATTTCTTCATCAATTTCTTCGCATATTACAAATATTTCGTCTACATTCTCAAAACTCGCTCAACAAGGGTTTTGAATATAACCATAAGAGATTCTATGATATATAAGGATATAGTTCGAGCTGGATATCCAGAACATGTAAGGATCACTAGAGGTAGCTATTGTCTCATAGTTTCATGTCAAACACTTTCAATCAAAACACTCTAGCTGTGTGCATGATAACCTTTCCTGACTACAATATGGCAACTATCACTACTACAGCGATGGCATTGTCGTCCAGTGAGACATCTGAACAGACCATTTCCTAGTCTTTTTATTGGTTCAGTTGCAACATTTCCCATCCTTAACATAGATCCATCTTCGATTGGTTGAAAATCTTCAAACCAACGAAGATCATTACAAACATGTCTTTCTGCTCCAGAATCAATCCACCATGCAACATTATAATCATGCACATAAATGCCTCATAATTTTGTATTATGAGGCATTTATAATTTTGCCTAGAATTAGTGACACATAATTCTGCCTAGAATTATAATTTTTATTAAAATCTGACCTTGTTGCTTTTCTGGATCCTTAGATCCACTTGGACCAGCGTTATGCTTGCCTTTACCAACCCGACAATCCTTCTTGAAATGACTAGGTTTGCCATACTTTCAACATGTCAATTTTGGTTTCTTGTTGGAAGAGGTATTATTATTTTTATAAACTTCCTCTTCTTACCATTGTCTTTGTTTGAATTCTTAGAAGATCCACCATCTTCAACCATATTTACAGAAGAGTTACCGACTTGATTCTTTCCCTTAGGATTCATCCATTTTCATGTCGTGTTGAACAAACTGTCCCAAAATCCTTAACAGTTCATTATACTGTTCCATGACCGGTCTAGTATCAGCCATTTTATAGTTAATAAAATTACTAACCAGAAACTTTTTGCTAGAAGCATCTTCAGCCATGTACTTGGATTTAAGGGAATCTCACAATTCTTTTGCAGACTCAACATTTTGGTATATAACAAAAAGAGAATTAGACATACAATTTAAGATGTGACCCCGACAGATGTAGTCATCATTCTCCCATTTGCAGTGTCTTCTAGTCTGTTCTACAGTTTCCTCCTCAATCATTTCTCGCATTGGAGTACTCAAAACGTACACAACTTTTAATGTGGTTAACAAGAAATGCATCTTCTTTTGCCATCTTCTAAAGCCATGTCCCTCAAACTTGTATGGTTTTGCAAACTTACTAGTCATATCTTTTACAGATTCGTTATTCGCCATCTTCAGAAAACAAATTTGTTTCAATCTTTGTTGTAAAAAAATTGAGGATAACTTGGATTATTCTGAAGTCTTGACAAACAATTTCAGATTGAAACAATTTGGTGGTTATCCAAACTTTTCAACCGGATAAAATCAGAATATAAGAACAGAGAATGATGTATTTTGTGTGAATTCAATAACCAACCTTTTATTTTTTTTCTATATCGATGACCAAATCTGTTACAAGTATTATATAGGTGTCCAAAAGACATGTCCTAAGACACGTCCATACATGTCCAAAAGACATGTCCTAAGACACGTCCTTTGAGGTATGCGGTTGTGTCTAAAAGACATGTCTTTTCACATTAACACCAACCCCGCCAATACCAAAAATCATAATAAACTCAAACAAGCATGCACTCCGCACTCTCCTGATTTGTTTGATGAAATATTACAATCACATTGGTCAACTAGTTAATCCAATTACACTAAAATATCTAACACATCTTAGTATTGATTTTATGCAAGGTATTTTAACAAGAATCTGCTGTATGATTTCTTCTGGTAGGTATTGGCATAAAGGATTGGTAGCCATTAGCAACCCAGTGGTTTAATGAATCATTAGCTAAAACCCTAACCAACATGTCCCTGATACATGTGATAAGAATTGTTGAATAACGTGATTTGTTCAATTTCTTACTCTAAAATTCTTTTACTAATCATGAATTTTCATTTTAATATTTTATTTATTATTTTATATATATTTATTAAAATAGTAAGTACGTTTGAATAATTATTGTTCTCAATGTTAATTTTGGGGTTTATTCACCGGCATTTGTTATATTATTTTTTGATTTGATTTTGGTTGCATATGTTACAAAAAAATCAATTTCAATCCGGTATGTGAGAAATCTGAATCAATAAAAAATAAATTATATTTTTTATTGATACCATTTTGTCAAAATGTTAATATCAACGGAAATAGGTGAATTAAATTAACAAAAAGGTAATTTCATGATTCATTAACCAACCAAAAAGCAAAATAATTAGCATATCAAATTGGAAATGATGAAAGATGATGATGACGGCGAAGGATAACAGAGACACGATGGGTGTGGTTAATGAGAGAAAAGACGGAGGATCATATTATTGAAAAAAAGGATAGAGAAAGTGTAATAATGAAAAAACACCATATTTTAGTTTTTTTCATTAATTTTTTAATATTAATAATATTTTTTTCTATTAATGTGAATTTAAAGATCTAGAGTAGAGTTTAAGAAAAGTTAAGGTAGTTATTGACTTATGTGTTTATTTTATTAAACATCTAAATATTAAATTTCTTAATTTTAAAATAAAAAAGTATAGTAAATAAATGTCAAGATTGAGTTTTTTACATGATTTTTTCATAATTTCATGAAAAAGATCTCGAGACTAGCCTCCAACTCTTTATTCTTTGCAAAGACAATTGATAATTGTAGGTCTGTTGTGGTTAGGTGTGTAGCACACGTAAAATGCTAGTTTAAATAATAGTAGAATAATGTAATTTTTTTCTATTCTATTTATAATTGAATAAGGATATTATTGTATCACTTATTCTACAATATATAATATCGTCTTTTTAAATATATATTTTTAATGGTTGAGATTGTTTTGATGATAATAATAAAATTTGGCTCAGCTGGTTAAAGAGGGGATAACTATCCTCTTGGTCACTGGTTTGAATCCACGGGAGGAGAATTTATGATTATGCCTCATGTGGCTGACGTTGTTTGCAGGCTATTGCGTGAGTTCGTAGGTTTTACGCGGTGTGCAGCAGTGGCAAAAATTGAATAAGAAGTTGTAACATTTATTATATACATATAAGTTGAGATTATTACCGTATAGTGTACAGTACCAAAATTTCCAGAAGTTGAATAAGAAGTCAGCTATGTATTAATTATTATATACAAGTTGATCACCCATACCTGGTTAATTTGTTTAGATAATTTTTACAAATCATAATAATATGTGTGTTATGTCAAAATTTCTAATTTTTACTTAAAAAACTCAACCCAAACTATCTAGTGGTGGAAGGATGGCCCAATATACCCAGTATGTGTAATACGTGTACTGAATGTATATCATTAAGATATATATTTTGTATATATTAGGCATAAATATGCCCAACATGCATGTTTTATAATTGTTTTCTTAATATATGATACACATGTTGAACACATTTGTATTCAATAAACTCAAAATTTTAGTTGTCGTGATCACGCATAAAACATGTGTATAGTTCAAACAAAATATTAGTACGCATAAGTTGGCCGGTATTTTAACCCCCACTCTAGGGTAATATGTATTTTCAGACATCCGGTGTTAGAAGTAGCATAGTCCTTGTTCTCATTGTACATCACCATTATTATATATATATGTTATCTATTACAATATAATTGATTATTAAAAAAAATAAGGGAATTATAATATAATTCTAATAATCGTATTAATTTATCGAAAAACAATTTAGAATTGGACAAAACATATAAATCTAAAGGTAAAATAATGGTGAGAGCAAAACGAGAATTAAAGTCATTGTTAATTTTATTTTTTATTTACAATTACTTAACAAAAAGTATAAAAAATTGTAATATACATGTGTTAAATACATTATTTGTATTAGAATTATAATTAAATATTATAAATTTATAATTTCAACAATTTTATTATTTTATTAAAAAAATACTCCAGGGTTATATAGCATCATATCATAAATAGGATTATCGAGCTGCAATAAAAATAGGAATAATTACAATACAATTTTAATAATTTAGTTATTTCATTAAAAATAAAATAATATAGAGTTGTATCAGAAATAGGATGATTGGAGTGAAACCAAAATATGAGTTGGATAAAAATAAGGTAATATCAAATTTGGGACCAAACTTAATAGAATTATAAGACACATACAAGTAAAAAATACCAAAAATAATATTAAACTTAATAGAATTATGAGATACATGGAAGTATAAGACATACATACACGAAAAAGGGTCTAAACAAAAGTTTTAATAGAATTAAAAGATATACAAAAGTATAATGAATAAGTGAAACCAAAAGTTGATAATACGATTATTAGTGACACATGTATATGAGGGGTTTCGCTTATTAATAATAGTTATAATAGTTATGTTAAGTTAAGTTATTATTATTAATAATATAAGGATATAATTAGAAACAATTAAGAGCACCCGAGTATTATGTAGATAACATGACGTGGTCATGTGAGTATTTTTAAACCCAAGGAGCCCTAGGAAGAAACTCTTCTTTATAATTATAGAGTTAGGGTATGCTATAACAATCATTTGTTATTGAACGAACCGTTCTCTAATATATGTTTCATTCTTCCAACAAAGGCAGGATGACAAAAGTAGTCCATAATTACTGTAGATGAAATGCATTCACGACTCCATTTCTGCCTCTCCTTGCTGCACATCAACCGCTTCAAGCATCCCAGCAGCAGGCAAAGCCACCACAATCTGATGCTCTCCCAAATTCTCTTCATCTGCATCCACTTCTTCATTCTGCAACCCAACTCCCTGGTCCTCAGCTCCATTCTGCAAACCAACTTCCTGAGGATCCATCACCTCATCTTCCAGCACCTCAGCCTCAATCTCTCCTTCCTAACAGCCCTGAACCTCTGCTCAATACTTCCAAGCCCCATGTCTAGATACCAAAATTCTTCAATTCTTCCAAAGTCCCTCTCCACAATAACCATCCTATCCCAATGGTTAGCCCCATATTCCGCCAAATA
The DNA here is from genome assembly GCF_009905375.1 of Apium graveolens. Classification (NCBI taxonomy): domain Eukaryota; kingdom Viridiplantae; phylum Streptophyta; class Magnoliopsida; order Apiales; family Apiaceae; genus Apium; species Apium graveolens. The sequence goes on from NW_027420377.1 coordinate 96,948, forward strand.
AGCCGCTAGAACATTGGCTTCCCTATCAACCAGCCTAAGTTCACACTTAAAGTTCCTATCAGCCTTCCTTTGATTTAACTGCCACAATACATGAGCGTATTGAGGCCTACCACCAAGAACCGGAGAGTTAAGCAACTCCCAATACGCATCTACATGATCAGTTTCCATAATCAATCTCTTATATCCCTTGTAGTATGCTTCCTTAAGCCCTTCAAACAATGCATGCAGCTCATTCTCCCTCTAATCACCCAAACCCAGAGACCCACCAGTTATATGCACAATGACCCCTAGATAATCCCTGAACACTGCCCCTATACCCGAATGACGCCCATTGGGCAAAGCTTCATGTGAAAAATAACTGTGCACATTATACTTCACCACCCCCTTACTTGGCATCAACCACCTTGCATTAATATTAATATTCCCTTTCTCCATTAAAACCCTAAAACAAGAATGTAAACCCTAAACTTAACTCTCTCCCCAACGAATATAAACTAAGTTTCTTAACAAGCATGTGTGAGATTGTCTACATGCAGAGAGCCACTTATATACTACCCCCAATTAGTCCCCCAAGAGACTGTCAAAATGACTCTACAGCCTCAAAACTGTTCTCTAACGCAACCTTTTAAGTTTCCAAGAAGGTATCTAAAAAACCTTTCCATTCTCTCCAAGCAAAATAATTACACTACTCCTAATCATAACTAGGCAATTTAATATCTAAAATTTACTAAATCCTGATAACCGAAGAAAAATAAACTACTGTAACACGTAAAAAATTCTTATTTAATCACCTCCAATTTATTCAGAAAAACTCCCCTTTTTGCATGCCCATCTGCAATTCCATTCCACCTTCTATTAATATGCTTTAACTGAATATCTAACACCTTCTCATTCCACATTTTTTCCTGGAGTAAACCCATATCCACTTTCTTTACTAATTTCTCATTATCCGACAACACCAATACATGCTTACTGAACCACCTGCAATCCTTGATTGACTCAAGAGGAGTTTCTAAAGCAAATTTCTCCACTTCTAACACACTAAGAAGAAATGCAGGTCCTGCAAACTGCATTAGTATTTCTCCTGCACTATTTTGAACTATTCCACCAATGCCAGCTAAATTTTTTCCTTGAATCTCCTTCTTAAAACTTCCATCTATACATGTAATGATATCAAAATTACCTTTCTTTACAAAGTCAGTCCAAAAATCTTTCTCACTTGCTGTAACTACCCCAACTGGATTAGTAAACCACCATTCCCTTCTCTTTGTGCTGATATCCCCATTAACCAAACACCATTCCAATGCTCAACTTTGGATCAGAATATATACCTGTTTGTGATTTGGAGAGTTATTATCAAAAATACATTAATTTCTATGCTTCCAAAGTGTTCACATAGTAGCTATTAACACAGTACTCCAATCTGATCTAATTCCTTCATGATGAAAAACCACCTTAGATCTCCACATTGAACCCCAATCTACAACATACACCTTTGAAACTATCCCCCACCAACTTAAAACCAAAATCCAAATCTTCCTTAAAAAAACACACTCCCAGAAAATGTGCTCTTGGGACTCCTTCTCAACACCACATAATAAACAAACCTTACATTTACTGTAGTCATGCATTCTGTGAGCTAACCAAACCTTTGTTGGAACAATTTTTGATTTTACCTTCCATAAAAATAATTTTACCTTTTCAGGCACCTTGTATTTCCAAATTTGTTCCCATTCATTGCCTTTCTCGACTTCACTGTTGACCAGTACTTCATAAGCTACTCTGCTACTGTATGTATCCTTAACTGGTACCCAAATAATTATGTCCTTTTTAGCAGAGAAGCTCACTGCATTTACTATATCTTCAAGCTCCTTCAGATCCTCTAATTCCCAAATTGTCAACTTCCTTTTCCAAAATACCTCACCACTCCTATCATAACAATCCCATAAGGTCTTAAAAATGCTTACTTCTTTCTGTTGTAACTTAGAAAGACTGTACAACCTAGGGAATCTTTCCATTATGGTTATATCTTTGTACCAAAGATCTTCCCAAAAAAGAGCTGAATCCCCATCACCAACTTCCCATCTCATAGATCTAGGTCCAAAAAAACCATATTCAGAGTGTTTAGCAACTGCCTTTATTATGCCCTGTACCATTATTAAGCATGATTTCTGTTTTCCTAGCAACTCTAACCCCTCACTCTGACCACAACCATACTTGCCTCTTAACCATACATTGCATGCCATCTTTCTCTCAGCTTGCCATTTAAACCACCACTTACAAAGCAATAATGAGTTCCTAATCTTCAATGAACTCAGGCCTAATCCTCCTTGTTTCCTTGACTTGCATACTAAGCTCCAAGCTACTAAATACATCTTTTTACCTTTCTCTTCTCCATCCCCTGAAGAGTTTCCCCAAAAAAATCCCTTCTAATTATTTCTAGTTGATTACATACTCCTACTGGTACTTTGTGTAATGCAAACCAATAGATAGGTAAACTATCCAAAGTAGACTTAACCAAAGATAACCTCCCAGTTTGGTTCAAACTATCTCTCTTCCAGTTGGCTAATTTACTCCTAAACTTCTCCACCAATCGTTTCCAAAAAACTTTCTTTCTTGAGCTAACACCAATTTAACTCCCTAAATAAACCAAAGGCCAAGATCCTAATTTGCAACCCAACCTTTCTGCCATAAAATTAAGTTCTGAATTTGGAATATGATAAGAGTATATGCTACTTTTTTGGAAGTTAATCTTCAAACCTGACAACAACTGAAAAACATTGTAATACTTTTTTTATTCCCAGAATGGATTTCTCATTTCCTTGTAAAAAAACTATTGTATCATCAGCATACTGCAGATGAGTAATTTTCTTACCTTCCTTTCCCAATTGTAAGCCCTCAATGATTCCTTGCTCACTTGCTGCATTTAATATACTGCTTAGTACCTCTCCCGTTAAATTGAAAAGCATGGGAGAAAGAGGGTCCCCTTGTCTAATACCATTAGACATGCTGAATTCTTTAGTAGGTGTACCATTAACCAGCACAAATATCCTTATTGACTTAAAAAATCTTCCATCCACTTAATTCATCTGGTCCCCAGGCCCAAACACTTTAGAGTTCTGAACAAAAAACTCTAATTCACAGAGTTAAAAGCCTTCTCAAAATCCAATTTTAAGATCAAACCTTTATTCTTTGACTTCTTCATACTGTGGTAGTCCTCATTTACTATGAAGATGCTTTCAGCAGCCTGCCTACCCTTTACAAAACCAAACTGATTTACGCCTACTAACTTATCATAAACTGTACTTAGCCTATTTGCCAACACCTTAGTTAAAATTTTAGCAACACTATTTATTAAGCTTATAGGTCTAAACTCACTTGGCTTATTTGGTACCCTGGCCTTAAGAACCAGAGCTATGAATGAAGAATTAAAGCATATAGGAAGACATCCAGTATTAGCAAATGAATTAAACCCTTCCAACACTTTATCCTTTAGAAAAGGCCAAAACTCCTTAATATACTTCATGTTGAATCCATCTGGCCCAGGAGCTTTATCACTACTGAATGATTTCAATGCAATTATTATCTCCTCCATACAGAAATCCCTCTCCAAAAACAACACTTCTTCCTTATTTAACCTCTTATCTATAAGTGACCCCACCTCCAAACATTCCATCTTTTTTGAATTGAATATAGCTTTAAAGTACTTGTAAAAAACCATTCTGACCTCCTGAGCTTCAGTTACAACCTTTCCATCCACAACAATTCTGTCAATTTTATTTCTACATCTCCTTTTCTGAATCACTTCATTAAAAAATTTTGTATTTTTGTCCCCCTGCAGATTTCAATTAATCCTTGCTTTCTGCCTTAGCATTGAATCCTTTTTCCTATAACTATCAGCTAATCTTACTTGGCACCTAACAACTTCCTCTCCTCCAACATGACTACCATCTAAGCATTCCAATATGTTTTCTACCTCTTTAATCTTAATCTCTAGCTTATCCTTAGCTCCTTTGCACCATTGTTTCATTCCCAACATAAATTTCTTTAACATGACTTGAATATTCACTTGCATTCTAGCTTCTTTACCTAGCTTCTTTACCTAGCTTCCAAAAATTTTCCATTTTCACCCTAACCTCTTCATCATACAGCCACCAATTAAACACCCTAAAAGGCACTGGATCATTCAGAATTTTACAAGCATACATCAACAAAGGTCTATGATCCGATATCATCCTATTAATTTCCATAACTTCCCAGTTATCTCGAGCACACCAACTATCATTCACCAGAACTTTGTCTAACTTACTAAACCTTCCAAAAGGACCAAACCAAGTAAAACTTTCATTTATCAACCCAATCTCACACAAATTATTATTCTTAATAAAATCTTTAAAACCCTGCACATCTAATCTTCTATATGTGCAATTGACACTCTCTTTTTCATCCATAATACTATTAAAGTCCCCAAGCACACACACCAACTCATTTCCTGTGATAAGTAAGATTTTTCATATCTCATCCCAAAATTGCCTCTTACCTTTTAAGTTTAAAGGACCATACACATTGACTATATAAAAACTTCATCTGTTAAGATGCATTTGAGCTGAACCCACTGCCAAGTTTTTCCTGAAGCCGAGCCTAAATTTTTATAACACAAATTATCCAATGCTAAAATCAGTCCCCCTGACAAACCTTCTAAATTCTGTATAAGCCATCCTACCTGACCACTGTCCCAAATGGATTTCTCCCAAAATTTATTCCATTCCATACATTTTGTTTCCTGCAAACACAGTATATTAACTCTTATAGATTTGATCATATCTTTAACCATTCTTCTCTTCACACCATTACACAACCCTCTACAATTCCAAGATATTATTCTTATATCTTTTACTGACATAATGGTTTACTTTTACTACAGTACAACTTCTTTACTACTTCAATCTTACAATTCTCCTTTTTGCAGCTGCTCTGCTATCCCAATAATAACTTTCTCTCTATCCCCTAACACCTTTAGCCCAATTTGTTCAGCACAATCTATTATTTCTCTAGCAGCTTCTTTCCTTTTTACCTCTTTGTTTCCTGACAAAGTCACAAAACTACCTCCAAACCCTAAACAAGGGCCTAACCTATTATTTCTCCCAAGATACTTCCTACATCCTAAATTAACACGTCCTTTCAAGTCAAAAGGATTGTTAAACTTTTTACCTTTCTTTTTAGGTCTACCCACTCCTTTGACTTTGAGCGTAATAATTTTATTACACAAAGTACCTTGTGAAGTACCAGTAAAAACACCAGACTCTAAACTGTCAGACTTTTCCACTATGTTCTTTGTCTCTCCAGACTTCAGCTCACTTAAAAAATCCTTACTAGTTGATTTAGAGTTTGTTCTAACCACTTCTTCTGCAGCTTGACTATTTAACAAAACCAACCTCCCCTCATGCACTTTTCCATCCACCTCCAACACCTCCACCTTTTTACGCAATTCAAGTTCCTGAAGAACACCTACATTTCCTTTCGAGTAGCCTTGACTCCCCTTACTGCTACAACTTTGGATTCCACAGCCTGACTAGTACTCACTTCCCTATCTACTTTTAAGTCCTTATCTTTTGACTCCATTCTACCATGCTCCTTCATAACTTTTGATATAATCTCTCCTTCAGATAAACTCATTGAACCCATTTTATTCTTCAACTCCTTCCTATTTTCAATTTCAAAAAATTTAATTGGATAAAGCTTTCCCTTCACTAATATATTCATGGACTCTGCAATCTTTTCCCTTCTTGTAGTAGATATACAAATGACTGGATTAAAAAACTCACTCTCATTATCTTTCTGATAGGACCAACTAATCCAATCCCCCAACCATCTCGTATAGCCCTTCGAATTTTCTTCTAACCACACATTCATTGGGATCCCATAGCTTTGTAACCATACTGTCCTGGGAATAACCAGATCGTCATCTTTAAATTTTCTCAGACTCCTAAACCATTTCTCAAAAAGCTTATCTGCATATTCTTCCCACCCCTTGTCATGCATACTAGCTAATAAGAACTTTCGAGAAGTTAATCCCACTACATTGACCTGTTCTATCCCTTCTACTCGTAACTTATTTTGCAACGAGCTGGCTGATTCATCAGTTCTTGAGAAAGCCACGTTGGTATCATATAAACCCTCCTCAACTTCTTTATCTACTACTGCTTCAATATATTCAAACATTTCAACCCCCAACTCCTTCTCCTGATTTCCATTTTCATGCTTATTTCCAACCTCAGCATTCATTTTGACAACATCCTTCTTAATATTATTATAGTCATCCCTATTCCTAATCTGATTTGACCCAACCACATTATCTTTGTACACCCTAAAATCTCCTTTTCCTTGATCTCTACTAACCTTTTTTCATTAAGACTCATATGAATATAAGATCCTAAACCCCCCTTTCCCTTAACATTAAGAATAATTGTACCGGCTTCAAGCTCCGAAGTTGTCTTGACAAAACCATATATTTTCCCTCTTTTGTCCCTTTTTCCAGGCAGAATTATATCCAAAATAACCCCTGAACCCCTCAAGCAATTCCAAATTTCCCTAGCTATGCACTCTCCCGGAATATTATACAGAAAAATCGTGAAACTTGACTCCATTCTTGCTTTCCCTACCTTTTTCTTCCTTTGCACCATTTACCACTCCCCCTCATCCACAACTCTTTTGACATCCACCATCTTGTCTTTCTCATTCTTTAATGCTTGCGCATAAGTCTTGACATTTCCCCTTTCACCTTGACTTTTTCCTACACTTCTACTCTTCTCCTTCCATTCCAACCCTCCCCTACCTTTCAAGCTTCTCCAATGGATCTGATTTAAAGCTTCCGTTTAAAGCTCTCAGCACTAAACCCCTTCTTAGCTACGTTCAACTCACCTTCCTTAGTCCCCTCATTTTGAAATTTTTTCCCGTTGGCAGCAACCCCATAGCTGTTAACCTTTGAGAGAGAAGACATTTTTTTGTTCAAGTTGTTAATCGTGATCGTCCAGAGTAACCTGTTATTGAGATTAAAAAATTGGGAAATGTAAGATCAATCGAATCGGACATAATAGTGTTTTTTTCTCTATTAATCTAACTTTAAAGAAAAATAATTTGCCATGTTGTTATACTTGTAAGAATATAGTGTGTACTAAATTTTAATTGGTAGAATTGTTTTATGATTTGATGTTTAACATTAGGTTAAAAAAATGGTGCAAAAAGAGATATTATAAATAATAATCTATAGAGAAACACAAGTAAATATAAAATATTATAATTAGAGAAAATAAACTCACAAATTTGTAAAAATTACACTTAACAAGTTTTTTCAATCTTATTACAATAAACATAAAATTACTAGATCAAATGTACATATTTGTAAATATTTTTTAGATAAACATACATATTTGTATATTTATTAAATCTTATAACTAAGATCTAAAAAAGTAAACTTGAGATTGTTGCATATAAATATTAATAGAGTTCAAATTAAAGCATAGTAATATTTAAAATTAATTATGTGGTTAGGTTTGGACTAAACATATAGTCATTGTTTTTTAATTCAAGAACATTTGCACACTACACGGATTTTAAATATTTTATTTTTCTTTAATATTTTACATCTATTAAATTATAATTTTCAAAGTAATTTTTTAAAAAAGTAAAATTTCTAGAGCAAAAGAAAAATATTATTTTACAAAGTAAGGGGCCGTGTCGTTTTTACAATAATGTTTATAACATAAATAGTCACCTATTTATTTTAATATTAACCATGACACAACTATTATTTTATTATTTAATAATTTTTTAACCTAAATTTTTTTTCTCCAAGCGTTTTTTTATAATTTTTTTAAAAAAACTCTCCAAGCAATTTATGTATAATAGTTTAACATTTTTTAGAATCATAAGTTTCAAAAATTTTCAAAAATGTAACATCGACTTTGTTAATTCAACTAACATAAAAGTTTTCTTAATCGAAATTTAAGTACGAGATACAATTACGAAATGATATATTTTCGGTATAAAATTTTTAGAAATAAATTTTGCATTTTATAATAATATTTCTTTTTTAATAAATCATTCAATTTTTATATTTCTTAGAATTTTTTAAATTTACAAAAAATCATTATTTTTCATATTTTTGTATATTGCAAAATCATTATTTGAAAAATCAAAATTTTTTAATACTTTTGTATATTGCAAGGAATTTACGTGTGCGAAGCACGGGGAAGATTACTAGTTTAAATAATTTGTGAACATTTTATTTTCAAATGAGCTGTGTAGACCGGTCATCAAAATTTTGGACCTTAAAAAATGTGGGTCATGATGGACCTTGAGGTATAGGCCCGTTTAGCTTAAATCTAGAAACATCTAAACCTTTCTGGTAGGTAGCGTTAAAAATAAGGGAGCAAAGATAATAAAAAACAAATTATATCATTACAATCAACTTTAAGACAAATTTGGGGAAGAAAAACATACATCACAAAAGAACTAAGATGGAGCACCTTAGGGAGAATTGCCTATCGTTAATATTATCATTCACATCACCCAAGGATACATGTAGAGCTTCAGGTGTTTCAACAGAATTGAGGGCTGCAAGTGATTCGGATGAGTTATGGAACAAATTTTTACCACCCGATATTAATCAAATTCTCACGAGATCAATCTCCACCTTGACTTACACCATGAAAAAACAACTTTATTTTTCTCTCTGTGACTCTGCTATCTTGCTGGACGATGGCAATGTGGTAATTCTCTCAATTATTTCTTGATATTATTATTTGTTTACTAACTTTATTTCATTGTATTATTTTTAATATTTAATATTTAACATTTTGATATTTTTTTATGTTTTTATATCCTTGTCTATTAATTGTATTTCAATTAAGATAGTTTTTTAAATATTAGATCCAGTATTTTTTCTGTTAATATAAGTTTTAATTAAAATAGTTATATGTGTTTATTTTATATGTATGTAAAATAATAATAATCATTAAATATAATTTCAATAATTATTTCATTAATGTAAAGTTTTGTAATAAGGTTTTTAAAAATAAAATAGGTATACTAAAGATTTAACGATGAGATTTAAAGATGTATTAATGTTAGAAAAGATTATAAATAAAAATTAAATATGTGTTTAATAAACATTAAGATACTTATACATATTTTAATTAAAATATGATTATAAAATAATTGTTCCCCGTGAAATTAGTTTTAAAATATAAAATATTATTTTCTTTAATATTTATTTGGGATTTCATTATTGGTATTTAATTAAGTGCTTATCAAATGTCAAAGTTGGAAAATAATATATAGAAACAACTGAATGAAATGTAAGATTATTCTTTTTAAGACTGGGATGACCAAAGTTTACCTTAAATAATTTGAATAACTTCACCTCACCGGTCACACCCAACCAGCTAATTACAATTTAAGGATAAATCTAAATAATTTTGACTATTCTTGGTCTCCATTCGTGAATGCAAGTCAATTTTATGAAATGCAGGTCATATGACATTATCTTGTAAAAGAAGTAAATCACTTTAGGCAATTACGGTTAGAAATGATAGTATTGATAGAGAAAGTGTTATTTCACAAAATAAATATTTAATAATATTTTTGATATGCACATATTTTGATATTTAATATTTTATAATATTATTGATATACACATATTTTATGAAAAAATAATATTTTAAATGTGATTTAATAGTAGAATTAGAACTACAAGGTCGTATTTTTTCAAAAGCATACTTCCTCGTCCTTTTTGGTAAAAACACTTTTCTAATGAGCAGATTTTAAAATTTTAATAAAATAGGATTTGAGCTAATTTTGCGCAAGAAACTGTAGTTTTGTGTGCAACAACTCCAAACTAGGGGTGTAAGCCAGTTGAGCCGAGTCCTAGACCGTGGCTCGGCTCGAACTCAATAAAAATAGTTCGGGTTCGAGCTTTGAACTCGACCAAACTTTTAATTTCAAGTAAAAAGTTCAGTAGGCTTGAGTTCGGTTTGAAAACTCGAATTTATTTCACTAAATATTAACAAAAATTCAAAATAGGATGGTTTGGCTCAAGTTCGATTGAATAATAAATAAATAATATATAAAAAATATAAAAATATTTTTATAATAAAAATAACTGAAAATAATAGAGACTCAATAAGGCTCGAACCTTACGAGCCGAGTAATCGGAAGTTCGAACTCGACTCGGTTACAAATTTGAAAACCTCGAGCTCGAACTCGAGCTCGGCTTGATTAATTCCCAGCCGAATTGGAATTTTTTACGAGCCGAGTTCGAGTAACTCACGAACAGTTTGACTAGTTTACACGTATTCCGAACGCATTGTAAGTGATGAATATGATTAAAGTCGTCCTCTCATCGCATGTATCATGCATTCATGCCTCAATGTATTATCATGTGAACAGATTTTCAGAGGAGGTTGCTGTACTTGACAAGGGGCGGTGTGTTGATATTCGTGGCAAAATGAAAATTGGAATGTTGTCTCCTCACACCACTTATGAAAAATATCTTGTCTTTAAAATATATGAGGATGCCTGCGGACTTGATTCGGCAAAGACATCCATTAGATTTGTTAATGAAAGAGAGGAGGTGCCTGATGATGAAGCTAGCATAGTTTATCCTTATCCAAGAACATCTGCACACAACATTGAGCAACAAAATGGAGAGTTTAGTCGGTGGAGGAAGGACGAATGGATGGAGATTAAGATAGCAGAGTTTGAGACTAGTGCAAGAGATGATGATGATGAGGTGGAGACGCGATTTATGTCAACTGATACAAATGTACTCAAGGCTGGCCTTATCGTACAAGGTTTCGAGTTTAGGCCTAAACAACCCATGGCAGTTGTTTAATGAATTTATCTGTTGGCATGCTTTATTTTGTCTTTAAAAACTTTCCTCATGTAATATGAATTATCTGTTATTTGAAGGATGTTAATGAATTATGTTTTATGTAAAATTTAAGGGTTTTAAGACAATTTTGTTTGTATCATGGTGTGTCCAATTTTAAGGCCCATATCATAACCGAATACAGTTTCATTTATTTAGGCCATCTCCAATTATAAATTTATTTTATAATACCTTTATATGCAATATTTCACCCTTTTAACCTGAATCACTATTTTATTTCCAATCATGACTTTAAATATAATTTTAAATTTACTTCAAACATCATTATAATTACATACAGCGTACACAATCCCTCCATACACATCATGAGGTATGTGTTATTTTAATATTTAATATTGCATAATAACCCGTGCTAGGCACGGGTCATTTTCTAGAATTATAATGTTCTTAATTGTTTTTTATATGTAAATGTTGTACAATGTCTAACGTATATCAAATACAAGTTGATTGTTTATCAATATGTATTATTTTCATAAAAGACAATAACAAATTACACAATGTTTCAAATATAAACCATTAAGCAAAAAATATATATATATATTATTGTTTGTGTTGTATAATTTACATTAATGAATGAATATAAATAGGGTAGCCATTGTACGTTTAAAACGAAATGATTATACTTAATCTGTAGAATGCCGTTAGTATGTTTACAAATAAAAAGTTAAAAAATAACATTTATGTTGAATATAGAGTTAACCAAAAATTTTGAATTTTATTTAAATAAACTATATGTACTGGTCTATATTATTACTGAGTACACTACTAATTTACAATTAACTTACTCAATTTAAAATGATAAAAAATGCATAATTGAAATCAGGATGACTTGCAATCATAATATACAATAATGTAAAATTTACACTATTGTTAATATAAAAGTTGATTTTAATAAAAAAATGTTCATTTTTGAAATTCAACGTATGTATGCATGGAAAAATATTAGTTTTTTATTTACACTACGGTTACCAAAGTAACATTAAGTTATATGTGTGTGTTAGCATGTATATTGTAGTATGTTACATTTCTTAATAAATTACGATGATTTCAATTATTCATATGCTAAATATCTGATTTATGTATATTTTTAATCACTATTAATATCTAGTGAGACAAATGATTACTTAAATAACATGCATTTATAATTATTCAAAATAAAAATTATGTAATAAATAAATTGCAATAATTTATATATGGTATTCATATTATCACTAACAAACAATCTATATCTAGTTTTTACGCAACTGAGTATCAATCATGGTTGTAACATAAAAATAAATTATATATTATAAAGACTTATTATTGATATTCATGATTTTTTTCAAGGATTCGAAGGAAAAATTATTATTATATCGTTATTTAAACCATTTTTAAGTTCCTTTCATTACTACTCTAATAGTTTTTCATTTAATAATTTAAAAATATTGTATTCTATTATCCTAAAATTAAGTATTTTTCAATTTGATAAAATTTTATAAATATCATTTGAACTGGTTAATTCATTCAAATTAGTGAATAATATATATTTTTTCTTTATATAATATAAAATATATTGAATCAAATGTCACAATATAGTATAGATAAAACTTTTATTTAAATAATTTAAAATATCAAAATAATTCAAAATATTTGTACAATATTATCTTAATCAATGAATATTATTTATCTAGAAGAATTCTTTTTAAAAAGCTAGTTTTTTTAAAGTGAAAAATAAAAAATAAATCGATTTAATATATCATCGTAGTTTTAAAAAATCTTATAATATCTCATATCAAATTTCGAATATTTTTAAAATCGGACTGTTTTCTATCTCCATGACTTCCTCAGACTCTGTGCTTGGTTTCTGCAATTCTTCGAAGTAGACGGAGCAATCCAGGTCTGATGAATTTTGAACAAGTTTGGACAATGCATCAGCTTCTGAATTCTCCTCTCTGCTGATTTGGATGACTTGGACTGTTGGTATGGAGGCTAGGTAGCTTTGGACCAGAGCCTGGTAATTGGCTAGAACTGGATCCTTGGCTATGTACTCGCCATTTGTTTGCTTTACGACGATCTGGGAGTCGCTGTAGATTTTGAGATTCTGGATCCTGAGTGTTGTTGCTAGCTTCAATCCTGCAATCAAGGCCTCGTACTCTGCCTGGTTGTTTGTTGCTGAGAATGCAAAGGAGATTGCTGTTTGAATTGTGAATCCTTCCGGGCTCTTTAGGATGAGCCCGGCTCCCGATCTTTCATTTGTTGAAGAACCATCAACTTTGAGAGCCCAGGCTTCTGTTTCTTGATCTGTGTTTCTCTCAGGGTCAATGCTCATGGGTGCGGGCTCTTCTTCTGGGAAATTGCTACCTATGATGAAATCAGCTAGAGCCTGGGCTTTGATTGCTGTTCTAGGAATGAAACTTAGATTGAACTGACTTAACTCAACTGCCCAATTTACCAATCTCCCTGAGACATCTGGCTTGTGTATTATCTTTCTTAATGGTTGATTTGTTACAACCCGTATTTCTCTTCCCTGGAAGTAGTGTCTTAGCTCTCTGGATGCTGTGACTAAGGCAAAAGCAAACTTTTCTAGACTCGGGTACCGGGTCTCTGCATCTTTTAGCACTTGGCTCACATAATAAACTGGTTGCTGTTTGCCGTTCTCTTCCCTGATCAAGGCTGCTCCAACTGCCAGGGCCCCTGCTGACAGGCAAAGAGATAGGGGTTCCCCGGGTTGAGCTTTCGTTAAAACAGGGGTTGAGAAAGGTACTTTTTGATTTCTTCAAATACGCTTTGGCATTCCTGGCTCCAATTGACTTCTCTCTTGTTGGTTGCTCCTTTTAACAGGTCAAAGAAGGGTAGGCATCTCTCAGCTAGCTTGAAGATGAATCTTTTGAGTGCAGCTAGTGATCCTGCTAGCTTCTGCACATCTTTTTGTGTTCTAGGAGCCTTCATCTCTTGGATTGCCTTTATCTTTTCTGGGTTGGCTTCAATTCCTCGGTTGCTTATCATGAATCCAAGGAATTTTCCTGCCCCTACTCCAAATGTGCATTTTTCTGGATTGAGCCTGAGTGAGTATTTTCTCAAGTTGTCGAAGTATTCTCTCAGATCTCCTATGTGCCCGGGGAAGCTTGTGGATTTTGCAATCATATCGTCCATGTAGGATTCCAGGTTCCTTCCAATCTGGTCCTTGAATATTTTATTCATTGCCCTTTGATATGTTGTTCCCGCATTAGTCAATCCGAACGGCAGCATTACATAGGCATAGACCGCCATGTGGGTGATGAAGGCTGTCTTTAGAATGTCTCTGGGATTCATTTTGATCTGGTTGTACCCCGAATAGGCGTCCATGAAACTTAGCATCACGTGCCCAGAGGTTGCATCGATCAATTGATCAATATTTGGCAGAGGGTAGGGGTCTTTGGGGCATGCACTGTTCAAGTCTGTGTAATCGATGAACATTCTCCATCTTCCGTTTGCTTTTTTCACCATCACTACATTTGCCAGCCATTCCGGGTACTTGACTTCGCATATTATTCCGGCTTTCAGTAGTTTCTCAATTTCTTCATCAATTTCTTCGCATATTACAAATGTTTCGTCTACATTCTCAAAACTCGCTCAACAAGGGTTTTGAATATAACCATAAGAGATTCTATGATATATAAGGATATAGTTCGAGCTGGATATCCAGAACATGTAAGGATCACTAGATGTAGCTATTGTCTCATAGTTTCATGTCAAACACTTTCAATCAAAACACTCTAGCTGTGTGCATGATAACCTTTCCTGACTACAATATGGCAACTATCACTACTACAGTGATGGCATTGTCGTCCAGTGAGACATCTGAACAGACCATTGTACAGCTAACATGGAATTGAAATACAACACTCATTACCTAGCAATGAGTGCTAATTAAATTTGTTTGTACAACTAACGAACTTGAGCACTTTTAACAAACTACATGAAGATAATCCAACAGTTCACAAACATCAAAAAACAAAATACTCATTACCTAGCAATTCACAAAAATCATTTAATAACTTTGAACCAAACTCCTGAGGTTGGCATATTGTTCTACAATTCTGTGAATCCTACGAATGCAGTGCAAAATTAAAATTTGTCAAGCTACTTACAGTTCGAAGTCTTCAGAAACAAGGTTTTAAGAATCTTAACCATTTTCTACCATCCAACCACTTCCTCGTCACTCTCATCTAGTAGCACAAGAGTCTCAACCAAAGAATTGGCAGAGAAAATACATTTGCTGGTGGAAAATAAATCTGTCATTTGTTTGGCACCAAAATCATATGAAACTATCTTTTTTTGGGTAGCTGAAACGGAGTAAATTTGTATGTGTGAAAGAGAGCTTCACGATATTTCCGAAACCTAACAGAGAACAGTGATTACTAAGACTCTGATCAGCATTATCTGTATATAACAATTCAAGACTTTCATCATATACTTTCACTATACAAACACAAGAAAGACCAATTCTGCTCAAGATAACAAGGGAATTAGCGTCCACTTTAAGATACCAGCTACCGAAACTCCATATACCTAATGAAGGCTGAAAATTATTATAAATCATTAAGGCCTCTCGAAACATAGCATTATTCATATTTAATGCAACAACCTTGCAGCCCTGACTTTCCTCTGCCAGCCAGAGCAATGTTCCTTTAGTATACACTAAATTGTGCCCTCTTAGCGGAAACCGGGCACCTGGACAAGAATCACCGATGATTTTCAAATTATTACTCCTCAGAATGTACACATCAACCAAAGATGTCACTGTGGTATAATTAATTTTCACAACCTGGTAATCGCTTTTCTCCTCATCGAAGCAAAATCCAAAAGTTTCTGCAACACCTTCGCGATAATGTTCCTCTACAAACATATGAATGATTTTCAATTTTCTAACAAAAGGGTTCCAGAGATAGATTTCTCAAATTTTATGAGTCTTCGTATAGCAAATCACTCCATTGCAGCAGATATGCACCTTAACATGTTTATGTTTTAGCCCACGAGGAAACACCGGTGATGTGAAACAATTCCCATATGGTTCAAAATCAGAATATAAAGAATATTCATCAGGGTAAGACTGGCATAACAAGTACTTGCTGTTATTTGGACCATAGAGATGAGTGTTGATAAATTGAGATGATTTGATTAAAAAATACCATAATTTACAAACTAGGGTGCAACTTGTTGTAGAAAAATTGAGGATAACTTCGATTATTCTGAAGTCTTGACAAACAATTTCAGATTGAAACAATTTGGTGGTTATCCAAACTTTTCAACCGGATAAAATCAGAATATAAGTATAGAGAATGATGTATTTTGTGTGAATTCAACAACCAACCTTTTGTTTTTTTTTCTATATCGACGGCCAAATCTATTGCAAGTATTATATAGGTGTCCAAAAGACATGTCCTAAGACACGTCCATACATGTCCTAAAATACATCCATACATGTCCAAAAGACACGTCCTTTGAGGTATGCAGTTGTGTCTAAAAGACATGTCTTTTCACATTAACACCAACCCCCGCCAATATCGAAAATCATAATAAACTCAAACAAGCATGCACACCACATTGGTCAACTATTTAATCCAATTACACTAAAATATCTAACAATCCTCCCCCATTTTAGCGTAATCCATAATTAACTAAACAAAATCACAACAAACAACAAATTTATGCATCCATGAAATATCATGACGATTGAATTTCATATTAGTCTATTACACATCCTAAATATTCGAATATCAAGGTATCACAACTGATTGAACCTCTGTTATTCATAATGAATACATGAAGATAATATACACATAACTTTACATTCTCAAATGTTCTCACTTGACACTATCTTTTACTAGCCTTGTGTCCTAATCCTTCATAAGCATAATAAAGTCAAGTCCTAACTTTTTGAAGCAGCTAAACTTCATGCTCACATAGATAGCTCTTTTATTCTTGCACCTGCATATGCAATTTTTCAAAAGAACTATTAATAAGATAAACTTCAACCTCCTCAACTTGCAGGTCTGAACACATACCTTGGGATGATACTATTAATGTATTCCAATCTCTAGATGTTAAGCTTTCCGTATTGAATTCAACATCTAATGTCATATTAGATGGGAATTGGGTATCTCAACATGAGAAATTTTAGATGGACTTTAATCCCACCCCTACAGCCGATTTGTACACAAGATCTCTTCTCAACCCTTTGGTCAAATGATCGGCTAAATTATGTTGAGTTCTTATAAACTCCACTGATATAACACCATACATGATAAGCTCTTGAATCATGCTGTGTCTAACACCTAAGTGTCTAGACTTGCCTTTGTACACTTCTCTATAAGCATTAGACAAGGCAGACTCACTATCACATATGATAGATATGGGAGATATCGGTTTAGGCCACAATGGAATTTCATAAATCAGATTTCGTAGCCATTCAGCTTCTTTACCAGCAGCTGATAATGCTACAAACTCATATTCCATTGTTGAGTTAGTAATACAACTCTGTTTTTTCTAATGCCCAAGAAATATCACCTCCCCAAGAAGAAATACCCAACCACTCGTAGAAGAATGATCCTCTTTATCACAAATCCAACTTGCATTCGAATGACCTTCAAGAACCGAAGGAAATCCAGTATAAGTCAAACCATAATCCATGGTTCCTTTTAAGTACTTGAACACTCAGCTAAAAGCTTGTAAATAATGTGAACTTGGTTTGCTAGTAAACCTACTAAGCTTACCAAAAGCATAGGCTATATCTGGCCTAGTGCTTATCATGGCATACATGAGGCTACCAATCGCTCTTGAGAATTCAAGTTGAGATACTACAACTCCTTTACTAGATACTAGCTTAAGAATAGGATCAAAAGGAGTGCTAACTGGAGAACAATTATTAAAGTAAATCTTTTCAGAATCTTTTCAATATAATGAGATTGAGAAATTGAAATACTATTTTTCGTACGCTTGATCTTTATACCAAGAATCACCTCAGCCTCTCCCAAGTCTTTCATGTCAAAATTAGATGACAATAATTTCTTGGTTTTATCCACTTGATTTTGGTCAGTACCAAAAATCAACATATCATCTACGTATAAGCAAATTATAACTTCTTTACCAGAAGCATCAAACTTGCTATATACACATTTGTTTGCTTGGTTAAGAAGAAAACCATTAGACAAAACCACACTATCAAATTTTTTATGCCAATCTTTTGGTGCTTGTTTAAGACCATACAAAGATTTCTTCAATTTACACACATTATGCTCACTACCAGGCATAAGAAACCCTTTCGGTTGTTTCATATAAATCTCCTCATCTAATTCACCATTCAAGAATGCAGTTTTTACATCCATTTGATGAATTACAAGATTGTGTATAAATACAAGTGCTATCAACAACCTGATAGTAGAAATCCTAGCAACAGGAGCATAAGTATCAAAGTAATCAATCCCTTCTTTTTGCCTAAAGCCTTGTATAACCAATCTGGATTTAAATTTGTCTATGGTACCATCCACTTTCATTTTTCTTTTGAAGATCCCTATGTTTCCTAATGCTTTACAGCCAGGAGGTAGATCACTCAATTCCCATGTGTTATTATTCATGATAGAATCCATCTCATCCTGAATAACTTCTTTCCAGAATGCAACATCCCTTGATGTCATTGCTTCATTAAATGTTTTTGGATCCTCCTCAATAATAAAACAATATTGGTACTTAGACTCAATCTCAACCTCATCTCTTGAACCTTCAACCAAATAAAGTTGAAAATCAGGTCCAAATGATTTGTTTTTTCTAGCTCTAAAACTTCTCCTTGGTTCAGAAGGTCCATGAACATCTTCAGTTTAAACCGGGTTCCTACTGAAAGAATTCTGAATCATGTCTCTTGGTCTAGGTATAGATGTAAATCTATTTTCATCAAAGTCAGCATCTCTTGACTCGATAATCGTATTCACAGATACATAATCATTAGATTCTAATACATAGAACCTATATGCAATGGAATGCTCAGCATACCCCACAAAAATACAATCTAAACCTCTTTCACCCAAGTTTCTCCATTTGGGTTCAGTAAGCCTTACAACTGCTCTACATCCCCAAACTCTCAGAAAACTCAATTTTGGTGGCTCTTTATACCAAAGTTCATAAGGGGTAAATTTATTCCTCTTATTAGGAATCTTATTCAACAAATAACAGGCTGTTAACATAGCCTCACCCCAAAAACCTTCATTCAAACCCGAATACGATAACATGAAATTAACCATCTCTTTCAAAGTCCTATTTTTCCTTTTTGCCACACCATTTTATTGTGGTGTATAAGGTGCAGTGGTTTGATGTATTATACTAGTAGATTGAAAGTATACTGGATCATAATACTCACCTCCTCTATCAGTACGCAGATTTTTAATCATAGTACTTTTATGTAGCTCTACTTCTTTATAGATTTAAAATTTTTCAAAAGCTTCATCCTTAGTATTCAACTAATAAACATAGCAATATCTAGATGCATCGTCAATAAATATAATGACATATTTTTATTTCCCAACAAAGGTGTAGCATGAAAATCACATAAATCGTTATGTATCAGTTTCAACACTTCAGATATTTTGTTTACGTCCTTGAAAGGCTTTCTGGTTATCTTAGTTAACATACATGTTTTACATTTCTCATTGTTTATATCAATAGCAGGTATGAGACTCATTTTAGACATATCATTTATTCTTTTATAATGTTCATGTCCCAGTCTAGCATGCCATAATTTAGATTTATTCGAATTATTGTTAGTACTATTAGAAGCCATACAAGCAGATTCATCATCAAATGAGACATTAACATTCAACATAAACATACCATTACATATATTACCAAATCCAACAAAAGTACCATGCTTTGACAATATATACTTGTCACTTTCATACACTTGTTTGTAACCACAATTATTCAATACAACACCAGACAAGAGATTCTTTCGAATTCCAGGAACATATAACACATTATTTAATAATACATATTTTCCAGAAGTAAAAACAAGCTTTACATTTCCTAGTCTTTTTATTGGTTCAGTTGCAACATTTCCCATCCTTAACATAGATCCATCTTCGATTGGTTGAAAATCTTCAAACCAATGAAGATCTTTACAAACATGACTTTCTGCTCCAGAATCAATCCACCATGCAACATTATAATCATGCACATAAATGCCTCATAGATTAGTGACACATAATTCTGCCTAGAATTATAATTTTGTATTAAAATCTGACCTTGTTGCTTTTCTGGATCCTTAGATCCACTTGGACCAGCGTTATGCTTGCCTTTACCAACCCGACAATCCTTCTTGAAATGACTAGGTTTGCCACACTTTCAACATGTCAATTTTGGTTTCTTGTTGGAAGAGGTATTATTATTTTTATAAACTTCCTCTTCTTACCATTGTCTTTGTTTGAATTCATAGAAGATCCACCATCTTCAACCATATTTACAGAAGAGTTACCGACTTGATTCTTTCCCTTAGGATTTTTCTCAATTTCTTGAGCCCTTAAAGCCTCTTCAATTCTGAAATTGACTTCCAAGTTCAACGAAAGTCATCTCTTCCTTATTATGTTTTAGGGTGTGTTTGAAATCTTTCCACAAGGGTGGCAGTTTGTCTATAACATTGGAAACCGAAATGGATTCATCCATTTTCATGTCGTGTTGAACAAACTGTCCCCAAATCCTTAATAGTTCATTATACTGTTCCATGACCGGTCTAGTATCAGCCATTTTATAGTTAATAAAATTACTAACCAGAAACTTTTTGCTAGAAGCATCTTCAGCCATGTACTTGGATTTAAGGGAATCTCACAATTCTTTTGCAGACTCAACATTTTGGTATATAACAAAAAGAGAATTAGACATACAATTTAAGATGTGACCCCGACAGATGTAGTCATCATTCTCCCATTTGCAGTGTCTTCTAGTCTGTTCTACAGTTTCCTCCTCAATCATTTCTCGCATTGGAGTACTCAAAACGTACACAACTTTTAATGTGGTTAACAAGAAATGCATCTTCTTTTGCCATCTTCTAAAGCCATGTCCCTCAAACTTGTATGGTTTTGCAAACTTACTAGTCATATCTTATACAGATTCGTTATTCGCCATCTTCAGAAAACAAATTTGTTTCAATCTTTGTTGTAAAAAAATTGAGGATAACTTGGATTATTCTGAAGTCTTGACAAACAATTTCAGATTGAAACAATTTGGTGGTTATCCAAACTTTTCAACCGGATAAAATCAGAATATAAGAACAGAGAATGATGTATTTTGTGTGAATTCAACAACCAACCTTTTATTTTTTTTCTATATCGATGACCAAATCTGTTACAAGTATTATATAGGTGTCCAAAAGACATGTCCTAAGACACGTCCATACATGTCCAAAAGACATGTCCTAAGACACGTCCTTTGAGGTATGCGGTTGTGTCTAAAAGACATGTCTTTTCACATTAACACCAACCCCGCCAATACCGAAAATCATAATAAACTCAAACAAGCATGCACTCCGCACTCTCCTGATTTGTTTGATGAAATATTACAATCACATTGGTCAACTAGTTAATCCAATTACACTAAAATATCTAACACATCTTAGTATTGATTTTGTGCATGGTATTTTAACAAGAATCTGCTGTATGATTTCTTCTGGTAGGTATTGGCATAAAGGATTGGTAGCCATTAGCAACCCAGTGGTTTAATGAATCATTAGCTAAAACCCTAACCAACATGTCCCTGATACATGTGATAAGAATTGTTGAATAACGTGATTTGTTCAATTTCTTACTCTAAAATTCTTTTACTAATCACGAATTTTCATTTTAATATTTTATTTATTATTTTATATATATTTATTAAAATAGTAAGTACGTTTGAATAATTATTGTTCTCAATGTTAATTTTGGGGTTTATTCACCGGCATTTGTTATATTATTTTTTGATTTGATTTTGGTTGCATATGTTACAAAAAAATCAATTTCAATCCGGTATGTGAGAAATCTGAATCAATAAAAAATAAATTATATTTTTTAATGATACCATTTTGTCAAAATGTTAATATCAACGGAAATAGGTGAATTAAATTAACAAAAAGGTAATTTCATGATTCATTAACCAACCAAAAAGCAAAATAATTAGCATATCAAATTGGAAATGATGAAAGATGATGATGACGGTGAAGGATAACATAGACACGATGGGTGTGGTTAATGAGAGAAAAGACGGAGGATCATATTATTGAAAAAAAGGATAGAGAAAGTGTAATAATGAAAAAACACCATATTTTAGTTTTTTTCATTAATTTTTTAATATTAATAATATTTTTTTCTATTAATGTGAATTTAAAGATCTAGATGTAGAGTTTAAGAAAAGTTAAGGTAGTCATTGACTTATGTGTTTATTTTATTAAACATCTAAATATTAAATTTCTTAATTTTAAAATAAAAAAAGGATAGTAAATAAATGTCAAGATTGAGTTTTTTACATGATTTTTTCATAATTTCACGAAAAAGATCTCGAGACTAGCCTCCAACTCTTTATTCTTTGCAAAGACAATTGATAATTGTAGGTCTGTTGTGGTTAGGTGTGTAGCACACCTAAAATGCTAGTTTAAATAATAGTAGAATAATGTAATTTTTTTCTATTCTATTTATAATTGAATAAGGATATTATTGTATCACTTATTCTACAATATATAATATCGTCTTTTTTTAATATATATTTTTAATGGTTGAGATTGTTTTGATGATAATAATAAAATTTGGCTCAGCTGGTTAAAGAGGGGATAACTATCCTCTTGGTCACAGGTTTGAATCCCACGGGAGGAGAATTTATGATTATGCCTCATGTAGCTTAAATGCAGCAAACCTTGGTTCACGTGATTTGCAGGCTATTGCGTGAGTTCGTAGGGTTTACCCGGTGTGCACCCAAAGGGCAGTGGCTGTGGGTTAGCTACGATAAAAAAAATTGAATAAGAAGTTGTAACATTTATTATATTCATATAAGTTGAGATTATTACCGTATAGTGTACAGTACCAAAATTTCCAAAAGTTGAATAAGAAGTCAGCTATGTATTAAATATTATATATAAGTTGATCATCCATACCTGGTTAATTTGTTTAGATAATTTTTACAAATCATAATAATATGTGTGTTATGTCAAAATTTCTAATTTTTACTCAAAAAACTCAACCCAAACTATCTAGTGGTGGAAGGATCGCCCAATATACCCAGTATGTGTCATACGTGTACTGAATGTATATCATTAAGATATATATTTTGTATATATTAGGCATAAATATGCCCAACATGCATGTTTTATAATTGTTTTCTTAATATATGATACACATGTTGAACACATTTGTATTCAATAAACTCAAAATTTTAGTTGTCGTGATCACGCATAAAACATGTGTATAGTTCAAACAAAATATTAGTACGCATAAGTTGGCCGGTATTTTAACCCCCACTCTAGGGTAATATGTATTTTCAGACATCCGGTGTTAGAAGTAGCATAGTCCTTGTTCTCATTGTACATCACCATTATTATATATATATGTTATCTAT
This sequence comes from Apium graveolens, assembly GCF_009905375.1. Classification (NCBI taxonomy): domain Eukaryota; kingdom Viridiplantae; phylum Streptophyta; class Magnoliopsida; order Apiales; family Apiaceae; genus Apium; species Apium graveolens. The sequence goes on from NW_027420377.1 coordinate 120,484, forward strand.
TACAATATAATTGATTATTAAAAAAATAAGGGAATTATAATATAATTCTAATAATCGTATTAATTTATCGAAAAACAATTTAGAATTGGACAAAACATATAAATCTAAAGGTAAATTAATGGTGAGAGCAAAACGAGAATTAAAGTCATTGTTAATTTTATTTTTTATTTACAATTACTTAACAAAAAGTATAAAAAATTGTAATATACATGTGTTAAATACATTATTTGTATTAGAATTATAATTAAATATTATAAATATATAATTTCAACAATTTTATTATTTTATTAAAAAAATACTCCAGGGTTATATAGCATCATATCATAAATAGGATTATCGAGCTCCAATAAAAATAGGAATAATTACAATACAATTTTAATAATTTAGTTATTTCATTAAAAATAAAATAATATAGAGTTGTATCAGAAATAGGATGATTGGAGTGAAACCAAAATATGAGTTGGATAAAAATAAGGTAATATCAAATTTGGGACCAAACTTAATAGAATTATAAGACACATACAAGTAAAAAATACCAAAAATAATATTAAACTTAATAGAATTATCAGATAATGGAAGTATAAGACATACATACACGAAAAAGGGTCTAAACAAAAGTTTTAATAGAATTAAAAGATATACAAAAGTATAATGAATAAGTGAAACCAAAAGTTGATAATACGATTATTCGTGACACTTGTATATGAGGGGTTTCGCTTATTAATAATAGTTATAATAGTTATGTTAAGTTAAGTTATTATTATTAATAATATAAGGATATAATTAGAAACAATTAAGAGCACCCGAGTATTATGTAGATAACATGACGTGGTCATGTGAGTATTTTTAAACCCAAGGAGCCCTAGGAAGAAACTCTTCTTTATAATTATAGAGTTAGGGTATGCTATAACAATCATTTGTTATTGAACGAACCCTTCTCTAATATATGTTTCATTCTTCCAACAAAGGCAGGATGACAAAAGTAGTCCATAATTACTGTAGATGAAATGCATTCATGACTCCATTTCTGCCTCTCCTTGCTGCACATCAACCGCTTCAAGCATCCCAGCAGCAGGCAAAGCCACCACAATCTGATGCTCTCCCAAATTCTCTTCATCTGCATCCACTTCTTCATTCTGCAACCCAACTCCCTGGTCCTCACCTCCATTCTGCAAACCAACTTCCTGAGGATCCATCACCTCATCTTCCAGCACCTCAGCCTCAATCTCTCCTTGCCTAACAGCCCTGAACCTCTGCTCAATACTTCCAAGCCCCATGTCTAGATACCAAAATTCTTCAATTCTTCCAAAGTCCCTCTCCACAATAACCATCCTATCCCAATGGTTAGCCCCATATTCCGCCAAATAAGCCGCTAGAACATTGGCTTCCCTATCAACCAGCCTAAGTTCACACTTAAAGTTCCTATCAGCCTTCCTTTGATTTAACTGCCACAATACATGAGCGTATTGAGGCCTACCACCAAGAACCGGAGAGTTAAGCAACTCCCAATACGCATCTACATGATCAGTTTCCAAAATCAATCTCTTATATCCCTTGTAGTATGCTTCCTTAAGCCCTTCAAACAATGCATGCAGCTCATTCTCCCTCTAATCACCCAAACCCAGAGACCCACCAGTTATATGCGCAATGACCCCTAGATAATCCCTGAACACTGCCCCTATACCCGAATGACGCCCATTGGGCAAAACTTCATGTGAAAAATAACTGTGCACATTATACTTCACCACCCCCTTACTTGGCATCAACCACCTTGCATTAATATTAATATTCCCTTTCTCCATTAAAACCCTAAAACAAGAATGTAAACCCTAAACTTAACTCTCTCCCCAACGAATATAAACTAAGTTTCTTAACAAGCATGTGTGAGATTGTCTACATGCAGAGAGCCACTTATAGTCGCCCAAGAGACTGTCAAAATGACTCTACAGCCTCAAAACTGTTCTCTAACGCAACCTTTTAAGTTTCCAAGAAGGTATCTAAAAAACCTTTCAATTCTCTCCAAGCAAAATAATTACACTACTCCTAATCATAACTAGGCAATTTAATATCTAAAATTTACTAAATCCTGATAACCGAAGAAAAATAAACTACTGTAACACGTAACAAAATTCTTATTTAATCACCTCCAATTTATTAAGAAAAACTCCCCTTTTTGCATGCCCATCTGCAATTCCATTCCACCTTCTATTAATATGCTTTAACTGAATATCTAACAGCTTCTCATTCCACATTTTTTCCTGGAGTAAACCCATATCCACTTTCTTTACTAATTTCTCATTATCCGACAACACCAATACATGCTTACTGAAACACCTGCAATCCTTGATTAACTCAAGAGGAGTTTCTAAAGCAAATTTCTCCACTTCTAACACACTAAGAAGAAATGCAGGTCCTGCAAACTGCATTAGTATTTCTCCTGCACTATTTTGAACTATTCCACCAATGCCAGCTAAATTTTTTCCTTGAATCTCCTTCTTAAAACTTCCATCTATACATGTAATGATATCAAAATTACCTTTCTTTACAAAGTCAGTCCAAAAATCTTTCTCACTTGCTGTAACTACCCCAACTGGATTAGTAAACCACCATTCCCTTCTCTTTGTGCTGATATCCCCATTAACCAAACACCATTCCAATGCTCTACTTTGGATCAGAATATATACCTGTTTGTGATTTGGAGAGTTATTATCAAAAATACATTAATTTCTATGCTTCCAAAGTGTTCACATTGTAGCTATTAACACAGTACTCCAATCTGATCTAATTCCTTCATGATGAAAAACCACCTTAGATCTCCATATTGAACCCCAATCTACAACATATACCTTTGAAACTATCCCCCACCAACTTAAAACCAAAATCCAAATCTTCCTTAAAAAAACACACTCCCAGAAAATGTGCTCTTGGGACTCCTTCTCAACACCACATAATAAACAAACCTTACATTTACTGTAGTCATGCATTCTGTAAGCTAACCAAACCTTTGTTGGAACAATTTTTGATTTTACCTTCCATAAAAATAATTTTACCTTTTCAGGCACCTTGTATTTCCAAATTTGTTCCCATTCATTGCCTTTCTCGACTTCACTGTTGACCAGTACTTCATAAGCTACTCTGCTACTGTATGTATCCTTAACTGGTACCCAAATAATTATGTCCTTTTTAGCAGAGAAGCTCACTGCATTTACTATATCTTCAAGCTCCTTCAGATCCTCTAATTCCCAAATTGTCAACTTCCTTTTCCAAAATACCTCACCACTCCTATCATAACAATCCCATAAGGTCTTAAAAATGCTTACTTCTTTCTGTTGTAACTTAGAAAGACTGTACAACCTAGGGAATCTTTCCATTATGGTTATATCTTTGTACCAAAGATCTTCCCAAAAAAGAGCTGAATCCCCATCACCAACTTCCCATCTCATAGATCTAGGTCCAAAAAAACCATATTCAGAGTGTTTAGCAACTGCCTTTATTATGCCCTGTACCATTATTAAGCATGATTTCTGTTTTCCTAGCAACTCTAACCCCTCACTCTGACCACAACCATACTTGCCTCTTAACCATACATTCCATGCCATCTTTCTCTCAGCTTGCCATTTAAACCACCACTTACAAAGCAATAATGAGTTCCTAATCTTCAATGAACTCAGGCCTAATCCTCCTTGTTTCCTTGACTTGCATACTAAGCTCCAAGCTACTAAATACATCTTTTTACCTTTCTTTTCTCCATCCCCTGAAGAGTTTCCCCAAAAAAATCCCTTCTAATTATTTCTAGTTGATTACAGACTCCTACTGGTACTTTGTGTGATGCAAACCAATAGATAGGTAAACTATCCAAAGTAGACTTAACCAAAGATAACCTCCCAGTTTGGTTCAAACTATCTCTCTTCCAGTTGGCTAATTTACTCCTAAACTTCTCCACCAATCGTTTCCAAAAAACTTTCTTTCTTGAGCTAACACGAATTTAACTCCCTAAATAAACCAAAGGCCAAGATCCTAATTTGCAACCCAACCTTTCTGCCATAAAATTAAGTTCTGAATTTGGAATATGATAAGAGTATATGCTACTTTTTTGGAAGTTAATCTTCAAACCTGACAACAACTGAAAAACATTGTAATACTTTTTTTATTCCCAGAATGGATTTCTCATTTCCTTGTAAAAAAACTATTGTATCATCAGCATACTGCAGATGAGTAATTTTCTTACCTTCCTTTCCCAATTGTAAGCGCTCAATGATTCCTTGCTCACTTGCTGCATTTAACATACTGCTTAGTACCTCTCCCGTTAAATTGAAAAGCATGGGAGAAAGAGGGTCCCCTTGTCTAATACCATTAGACATGTTGAATTCTTTAGTAGGTGTACCATTAACCAGCACAGATATCCTTATTGACTTAAAAAATCCTCCATCCACTTAATTCATCTGGTCCCCAGGGCCAAACACTTTAGAGTTCTGAACAAAAAACTCTAATTCACAGAGTCAAAAGCCTTCTCAAAATCCAATTTTAAGATCAAACCTTTATTCTTTGACTTCTTCATACTGTGGTAGTCCTCATTTACTATGAAGATGCTTTCAGCAGCCTGCCTACCCTTTACAAAACCAAACTGATTTACGCCTACTAACTTATCATAAACTGTACTTAGCCTATTTGCCAACACCTTAGTTAAAATTTTAGCAACACTATTTATTAAGCTTATAGGTCTTAACTCACTTGGCTTATTTGGTACCCTGGCCTTAAGAACCAGAGCTATGAATGAAGAATTAAAGCATATAGGAAGACATCCAGTATTAGCAAACGAATTAAACCCTTCCAACACTTTATCCTTTAGAAAAGGCCAAAACTCCTTAATATACTTCATGTTGAATCCATCTGGCCCAGGAGCTTTATCACTACTGAATGATTTCAATGCAATTATTATCTCCTCCATACAGAAATCCCTCTCCAAAAACAACACTTCTTCCTTATTTAACCTCTTATCTATAAGTGACCCCACCTCCAAACATTCCATCTTTTTTGAATTGAATATAGCTTTAAAGTACTTGTAAAAAACCATTCTGACCTCCTGAGCTTCAGTTACAACCTTTCCATCCACAACAATTCTGTCAATTTTATTTCTACATCTCCTTTTCTGAATCACTTTATTAAAAAATTTTGTATTTTTGTCCCCCTGCAGATTCCAATTAATCCTTGCTTTCTGCCTTAGCATTGAATCCCTTTTCCTATAACTATCAGCTAATCTTACTTGGCACCTAACAACTTCCTCTCCTCCAACATGACTACCATCTAAGCATTCCAATATGTTTTCTACCTCTTTAATCTTAATCTCTAGCTTATCCTTAGCTCCTTTGCACCATTGTTTCATTCCCAACTTAAATTTCTTTAACATGACTTGAATATTCACTTGCATTCTAGCTTCTTTACCTAGCTTCCAAAAATTTTCCATTTTCACCCTAACCTCTTCATCATACAGCCACCAATTAAACACCCTAAAAGGCACTGGATCATTCAGAATTTTACAAGCATACATCAACAAAGGTCTATGATCCGATATCATCCTATTAATTTCCATAACTTCCCAGTTATCTCGAGCACACCAACTATCATTCACCAGAACTTTGTCTACCTTACTAAACCTTCCAAAAGGACCAAACCAAGTAAAACTTTCATTTATCAACCCAATCTCACACAAATTATTATTCTTAATAAAATCTTTAAAACCCTGCACATCTAATCTTCTATATGTGCAATTGACACTCTCTTTTTCATCCATAATACTATTAAAGTCCCCAAGCACACACACCAACTCATTTCCTGTGATAAGTAAGATTTTTGATATCTCATCCCAAAATTGCCTCTTACCTTTTAAGTTTAAAGGACCATACACATTGACTATATGAAAAACTTCATCCGTTAAGATGCATTTGAGCTGAACCCACTGCCAAGTTTTTCCTGAAGCCGAGCCTAAATTTTTATAACACAAATTATCCAATGCTAAAATCAGTCCCCCTGACAAACCTTCTAAATTCTGTATAAGCCATCCTACCTGACCACTGTCCCAAATGGATTTCTCCCAAAATTTATTCCATTCCATACATTTTGTTTCCTGCAAACACAGTATATTAACTCTTATAGATTTGATCATATCTTTAACCATTCTTCTCTTCACACCATTACACAACCCTCTACAATTCCAAGATATTATTCTTATATCTTTTACTGACATAATGGTTTACTTTTACTACAGTACAACTTCTTTACTACTTCAATCTTACAATTCTCCTTTTTGCAGCTGCTATGCTATCCCAATAATAACTTTCTCTCTATCCCCTAACACCTTTAGCCCAATTTGTTCAGCACAATCTATTATTTCTCTAGCAGCTTCTTTCCTTTTTACCTCTTTGTTTCCTGACAAAGTCACAAAACTACCTCCAAACCCTAAACAAGGGCCTAACCTATTATTTCTCCCAAGATACTTCCTACATCCTAAATTAACACGTCCTTTCAAGTCAAAAGGATTGTTAAACTTTTTACCTTTCTTTTTAGGTCTACCCACTCCTTTGACTTTGAGCGTAATAATTTTATTACACAAAGTACCTTGTGAAGTACCAGTAAAAACACCAGACTCTAAACTGTCAGACTTTTCCACTATGTTCTTTGTCTCTCCAGACTTCAGCTCACTTAAAAAATCCTTACTAGTTGATTTAGAGTTTGTTCTAACCACTTCTTCTGCAGCTTGACTATTTAACAAAACCAACCTCCCCTCATGCACTTTTCCATCCACCTCCAACACCTCCACCTTTTTACGCAATTCAAGTTCGTGAAGAACACCTACATTTGCTTTCGAGTAGCCTTGACTCCCCTTACTGCTACAACTTTGGATTCCACAGCCTGACTAGTACTCACTTCCCTATCTACTTTTAAGTCCTTATCTTTTGACTCCATTCTACCATGCTCCTTCATAACTTTTGATATAATCTCTCCTTCAGATAAACTCATTGAACCCATTTTATTCTTCAGCTCCTTCCCATTTTCAATTTCAACAAATTTAATTGGATAAAGCTTTCCCTTCACTAATATATTCATGGACTCTGCAATCTTTTCCCTTCTTGTAGTAGATATACAAATGACTGGATTAAAAAACTCACTCTCATTATCTTTCTGATAGGACCAACTAATCCAATCCCCCAACCATCTCGTATAGCCCTTCGAATTTTCTTCTAACCACACATTCATTGGGATCCCATAGCTTTGTAACCATACTGTCCTGGGAATAACCAGATCGTCATCTTTAAATTTTCTCAGACTCCTAAACCATTTCTCAAAAAGCTTATCTGCATATTCTTCCCACCCCTTGTCACGCATACTAGCTAATAAGAACTTTCGAGAAGTTAATCCCACTACATTGACCTGTTCTATCCCTTCTACTCGTAACTTATTTTGCAACGAGCTCGCTGATTCATCAGTTCTTGAGAAAGCCACGTTGGTATCATATAAACCCTCCTCAACTTCTTTATCTACTACTGCTTCAATATATTCAAACATTTCAACCCCCAACTCCTTCTCCTGATTTCCATTTTCATGCTTATTTCCAACCTCAGCATTCATTTTGACAACATCCTTCTTAATATTATTATAGTCATCCCTATTCCTAATCTGATTTGACCCAACCACATTATCTTTGTACACCCTAAAATCTCCTTTTCCTTGATCTCTACTAACCTTTTTTCATTAAGACTCATATGAATATAAGATCCTAAACCCCCCTTTCCCTTAACATTAAGAATAATTGTACCGGCTTCAAGCTCCGAAGTTGTCTTGACAAAACCATATATTTTCCCTCTTTTGTCCCTTTTTCCAGGCAGAATTATATCCAAAATAACCCCTGAACCCCTCAAGCAATTCCAAATTTCCCTAGCTATGCACTCTCCCGGAATATTATACAGAAAAATCGTGAAACTTGACTCCATTCTTGCTTTCCCTACCTTTTTCTTCCTTTGCACCATTTGCCACTCCCCCTCATCCACAACTCTTTTGACATCCACCATCTTGTCTTTCTCATTCTTTAATGCTTGCGCATAAGTCTTGACATTTCCCCTTTCACCTTGACTTTTTCCTACACTTCTACTCTTCTCCTTCCATTCCAACCCTCCCCTACCTTTCAAGCTTCTCCCATGGATCTGATTTAAAGCTTCCGTTTAAAGCTCTCAGCACTAAACCCCTTCTTAGCTACGTTCAACTCACCTTCCTTAGTCCCCTCATTTTGAAATTTTTTCCCGTTGGCAGCAACCCCATAGCTGTTAACCTTTGAGAGAGAAGACATTTTTTTGTTCAAGTTGTTAATCGTGATCATCCAGAGTAACCTGTTATTGAGATTAAAAAATTGGGAAATGTAAGATCAATCGAATAGGACATAATAGTGTTTTTTTCTCTATTAATCTAACTTTAAAGAAAAATAATTTTCCATGTTGTTATACTTGTAAGAATATAGTGTGTACTAAATTTTAATTGGTAGAATTGTTTTATGATTTGATGTTTAACATTAGGTTAAAAAAATGGTGCAAAAAGAGATATTATAAATAATAATCTATAGACAAAGACAAGTAAATATAAAATATTATAATTAGAGAAAATAAACTCACAAATTTGTAAAAATTACACTTAACAAGTTTTTTCAATCTTATTACAATAAACATAAAATTACTAGATCAAATGTACATATTTGTAAATATTTTTTAGATAAACATACATATTTGTATATTTATAAAATCTTATAACTAAGATCTAAAAAAGTAAACTTGAGATTGTTGCATATAAATATTAATAGAGTTCAAATTAAAGCATAGTAATATTTAAAATTAATTATGTGGTTAGGTTTGGACTAAACATATAGTCATTGTTTTTTAATTCAAGAACATTTGCACACTGCACGGATTTTAAATATTTTATTTTTCTTTAATATTTTACATCTATTAAATTATAATTTTCAAAGTAATTTTTTAAAAAAGTAAAATTTCTAGAGCAAAAGAAAAATATTATCTTACAAAGTAAGGGGCCGTGTCGTTTTTACAATAATGTTTATAACATAAATAGTCAGCTATTTATTTTAATATTAACCATGACACAACTATTATTTTATTATTTAATAATTTTTTAACCTAAATTTTTTTTCTCCAAGCGTTTTTTTATAATTTTTTTAAAAAAAACTCTCCAAGCAATTTATGTATAATAGTTTAACATTTTTTAGAATCATAAGTTTCAAAAATTTTCAACTAACATAAAAGTTTTCTTAATCGAAATTTAAGTACGAGATACAATTACGAAATGATATATTTTCGGTATAAAATTTTTAGAAATAAATTTTGCATTTTATAATAATATTTCTTTTTTAATAAATCATTCAATTTTTATATTTCTTAGAATTTTTTAAATTTACAAAAAATCATTATTTTTCATATTTTTGTATATTGCAAAATCATTATTTGAAAAATCAATATTTTTTAATACTTTTGTATATTGCAAGGAATTTACGTGTGCGAAGCACGGGGAAGATTACTAGTTTAAATAATTTGTGAACATTTTATTTTCAAATGAGCTGTGTAGACCCATCATCAAAATTTTGGACCTTAAAAAATGTGGGTCATGATGGACCTTGAGGTATAGGCCCGTTTAGCTTAAATCTAGAAACATCTAAACCTTTCTGGTAGGTAGCGTTAAAAATAAGGGAGCAAAGATAATAAAAAACAAATTATATCATTACAATCAACTTTAAGACAAATTTGGGGAAGAAAAACATACATCACAAAAGAACTAAGATGGAGCACCTTACGGAGAATTGCCTATCGTTAATATTATCATTCACATCACCCAAGGATACATGTAGAGCTTCAGGTGTTTCAACAGAATTGAGGGCTGCCAGTGATTCGGATGAGTTATGGAACAAATTTTTACCACCCGATATTAATCAAATTCTCACGAGATCAATCTCCACCTTGACTTACACCATGAAAAAACAACTTTATTTTTCTCTCTCTGACTCTGCTATCTTGCTGGACGATGGCAATGTGGTAATTCTCTCAATTATTTCTTGATATTATTATTTGTTTACTAACTTTATTTCATTGTATTATTTTTAATATTTAATATTTAACATTTTGATATTTTTTTATGTTTTTATATCCTTGTCTATTAATTGTATTTCAATTAAGATAGTTTTTTAAATATTAGATCCAGTATTTTTTCTGTTAATATAAGTTCTAATTAAAATAGTTATATGTGTTTATTTTATATGTATGTAAAATAATAATAATAATTAAATATAATTTCAATAATTATTTCATTAATGTAAAGTTTTGTAATAAGGTTTTTAAAAATAAAATAGGTATACTAAAGATTTAACGATGAGATTTAAAGATGTATTAATTTAGAAAAGATTATAAATAAAAATTAAATATGTGTTTAATTAACATTAAGATACTTATACATATTTTAATTAAAATATGATTATAAAATAATTGTTCCCCGTGAAAATTAGTTTTAAAATATAAAATATTATTTTCTTTAATATTTATTTGGGATTTCATTATTGGTATTTAATTAAGTGCTTATCAAATGTCAAAGTTGGAAAACAATATATAGAAACAACTGAATGAAATATAAGATTATTCTTTTTAAGACTGGGATGACCAAAGTTTACCATGTGTATTACTCCATATATTTAAATTTTCTCATATATTTAAATGTATTCCCCGCCCTTTTTGCATTTTACATATTATAGATGTACCCTTATCTTCAAAGACTCATCAATGTAAGGGCATAAAGATTTAAATATTTCTTTATTTGTAATTAATGTTCTAAATTGACATATTCTCTTCAATTTCTCCATTAAAAAAAATTAGTGTTTAGATGAATTATTTGTAGCTATATGATTATTTATAACTATATGATTGGGAGTAAAGATTGGATAGTTGACAACCAAAAATTTAAAATAATTTATCCAAAAATTATGAATAAGTATTAAAAGTTAGAACTATTCATGATGATTTTTGGATTACTTATGTATTTGTATCATGATAAAAGAGAATGGTCCATAATCTTTTAGTTAAATTGTCTAATTACTTGATCTCATTATTGTTCTAACAGAGTTTTTGGTTGGATAAAGGAAGCGGAAAAAAATGTTTAATGGTAGCTGCTAGGCAGCTTGCCATTGTTCCTTGGTGGTGGCTGTTATATGATAGTAACTCAAGGTATGTGAATAATTATTGTTGCATTATTTACATATATGCAAATGTACATTTTGGTAAATACTAATCTGGTTCTAACTACAAATACTTGTGCATCACTCTATATAATCATAGTAACTTTATTACAAGTATTTTCTTTCTAGTATAACAAACTAATAAGTGTGGGAATTATGGTCACTCTAGTTGGGAACTGTTAGCTTGTGTGTTGAGTTGTACAATGTAGTATTATATTTTCTGCATACCTCAATTGAAAAGAAGCATTTAGGGATCAGGTGACAAGACAAATTAATGGCTTGTTTAGAGTCATGACCTACAATACCAAATTTTTTTAAAAATTATGTATATATTATAAATTTTGCTTAATATTTTGATAAAAGATGTTATTTAAAGTATAAAATGGAATGCTTTTTTTGAAAAAAAAGTAGCAAAACATTATTATGAAGGGTATTTTTCAAAATATTCACATTTTTATCTATTAATAATATCATTTTAATAACAAAATTTTGAGCTAAGACTAAACCTTTTTTGTTAAAATTTGCAATCTCTTTAGGTATTGGCTTTTTTGGGCAAAAAAAATAACAGAAAATAGTAAAACAGTAGTGCTAATAAAGATAATTAAATACAACATTATGCATATTTATTTCCTATATGAATGCAAATAAGAAGTCTATATTACATGTAGCCTAATCTATTACCTTAAATAATTTGAATAACTTCACCTCACCGGTCACACCCAACCAGCTAATTACAATTTAAAGATAAATCTAAATAATTTTGACTATTCTTGGTCTCCATTCGTGAATGCAAGTCAATTTTATGAAATGCAGGTCACATGACATTATCTTGTAAAAGATGTAAATCACTTTAGGCAATTACGGTTAGAAATGATAGTATTGATAGAGAAAGTGTTATTTCACAAAATAAATATTTAATAATATTTTTGATATGCACATATTTTGATATTTAATATTTTATAATATTATTGATATACACATATTTTATGAAAAAGTAATATTTTAAATGTGATTTAATAGTAGAATTAGAACTACAAGGTCGTATTTTTTCAAAAGCATACTTCCTCGACCTTTTTGGTGAAAACACTTTTCTAATGAGCAGATTTTAAAATTTTAATAAAATAGGATTTGAGCTAATTTTGCGCAAGAAACTGTAGTTTTGTGTGCAACAACTCCAAACTAGGGGTGTAAGCCAGTTGAGCCGAGTCCTAGACCGTGGCTCGGCTCGAACTCAATAAAAATAGTTCGGATTCGAGCTTTGAACTCGACCAAACTTTTAATTTCAAGTAAAAAGTTCAGTAGGCTTGAGTTCGGTTTGAAAACTCGAATTTATTTCACTAAATATTAACAAAAATTCGAAATAGGATGGTTTGGCTCAAGTTCGATTGAATAATAAATAAATAATATATAAAAAATTTTAAAATATTTTTATAATAAAAATAACTGAAAATAATAGAGACTCAATAAGGCTCGAACCTTACGAGCCGAGTAATCAGAAGTTCGAACTCGACTCGGTTACAAATTTGAAAACCTCGAGCTCGAACTCGAGCTCGGCTTGATTAATTCCCAGCCGAATTGGAATTTTCTACGAGCCGAGTTCGAGTAACTCACGAACAGTTTGACTAGTTTACACGTATTCCGAACGCATTGTAAGTGATGAATATGATTAAAGTCGTCCTCTCATCGCATGTATCATGCATTCATGCCTCAATGTATTATCATGTGAACAGATTTTCAGAGGAGGTTGCTGTACTTGACAAGGGGCGGTGTGTTGATATTCGTGGCAAAATGAAAATTGGAATGTTGTCTCCTCACACCACTTATGAAACATATCTTGTCTTTAAAATATATGAGGATTCCTGCGGACTTGATTCGGCAAAGACATCCATTAGATTTGTTAATGAAAGAGAGGAGGTGCCTGATGATGAAGCTAGCATAGTTTATCCTGATCCAAGAACATCTGCACACAACAATGAGCAACGAAATGGAGAGTTTAGTCGGTGGAGGAAGGACGAATGGATGGAGATTAAGATAGCAGAGTTTGAGACTGGTGCAAGAGATGATGATGATGAGGTGGAGACGCGATTTATGTCAACTGATACAAATGTACTCAAGGCTGGCCTTATCGTACAAGGTTTCGAGTTTAGGCCTAAACAACCCATGGCAGTTGTTTAATGAATTTATCTGTTGGCATGCTTTATTTTGTCTTTAAAAACTTTCCTCATGTAATATGAATTATCTGTTATTTGAAGGATGTTAATGAATTATGTTTTATGTAAAATTTAAGGGTTTTAAGACAATTTTGTTTGTATCATGGTGTGTCCAATTTTAAGGCCCATATCATAACCGAATACAGTTTCATTTATTTAGGCCATCTCCAATTATAAATTTATTTTATAATACCTTTATATGCAATATTTCACCCTTTTAACCTGAATCACTATTTTATTTCCAATCATGACTTTAAATATAATTTTAAATTTACTTCAAACATCATTATAATTACATACAGCGTACACAATCCCTCCATACACATCATGAGGTATGTGTTATTTTAATATTTAATATTGAATAATAACCCGTGCGAGGCACGGGTCATTTTCTAGAATTATAATGTTCTTAATTGTTTTTTATATGTAAATGTTGTACAATGTCTAACGTATATCAAATACAAGTTGATTGTTTATCAATATGTATTATTTTCATAAAAGACAATAACAAATTACACAATGTTTCAAATATAAACCATTAAGCAAAAAATATATATATATATATATATATTATTGTTTGTGTTGTATAATTTACATTAATGAATGAATATAAATAGGGTAGTCATTGTACGTTTAAAACGAAACGATTATACCTAATCTGTAGAATGCCGTTAGTATGTTTACAAATAAAAAGTTAAAAAATAATATTTATGTTGAATATAGAGTTAACCAAAAATTTTGAATTTTATTTAAATAAACTATATGTACTGGTCTATATTATTACTGAGTTCACTACTAATTTACAATTAACTTACTCAATTTAAAATGATAAAAAATGCATAATTGAAATCAGGATGACTTGCAATCATAATATACAATAATGTAAAATTTACACTATTGTTAATATAAAAGTTGATTTTAATAAAAAAAATGTTCATTTTTGAAATTCAACGTATGTATGCATGGAAAAATATTAGTTTTTTATTTACACTACGGTTACCAAAGTAACATTAAGTTATATGTGTGTGTTAGCATGTATATTGTAGTATGTTACATTTCTTAATAAATTACGATGATTTCAATTATTTATATGCTAAATATCTGATTTATGTATATTTTTAATCACTATTAATATCTAGTGAGACAAATGATTACTTAAATAACATGCATTTATAATTATTCAAAATAAAAATTATGTAATAAATAAATTGCAATAATTTATATATGGTATTCATATTATCACTAACAAACAATCTATATCTAGTTTTTACGCAACTGAGTATCAATCATGGTTGTAACATAAAAATAAATTATATATTATAAAGACTTATTATTGATATTCATGATTTTTTTCAAGGATTCGAAGGAAAAATTATTATTATATCGTTATTTAAACCATTTTTAAGTTCCTTTAATTACTACTCTAATATTTTTTCATATAATAATTTAAAAATATTGTATTCTATTATCCTAAAATTAAGTATTTTTCAATTTGATAAAATTTTATAAATATCATTTGAACTGGTTAATTCATTCAAATTAGTGAATAATATATATTTTTTCTTTAAATAATATAAAATATATTGAATCAAATGTCACAATATAGTATAGATAAAACTTTTATTTAAATAATTTAAAATATCAAAATAATTCAAAATATTTGTATAATATTATCTTAATCAATGAATATTATTTATCTAGAAGAATTCTTTTTAAAAAGCTAGTTTTTTTAAAGTGAAAAATAAAAAATAAATCGATTTAATATATCATCGTAGTTTTAAAAAATCTTATGATATCTCATATCAAATTTCGAATATTTTTAAAATCGGACTGTTTTCTATCTCCATGACTTCCTCAGACTCTGTGCTTGGTTTCTGCAATTCTTCGAAGTAGACGGAGCAATCCAGGTCTGATGAATTTTGAACAAGTTTGGACAATGCATCAGCTTCTGAATTCTCCTCTCTGCTGATTTGGATGACTTGGACTGTTGGTATGGAGGCTAGGTAGCTTTGGACCAGAGCCTGGTAATTGGCTAGAACTGGATCCTTGGCTATGTACTCGCCATTTGTTTGCTTTACGACGATCTGGGAGTCGCTGTAGATTTTGAGATTCTGGATCCTGAGTGTTGTTGCTAGCTTCAATCCTGTAATCAAGGCCTCGTACTCTGCCTGGTTGTTTGTTGCTGAGAATGCAAAGGAGATTGCTGTTTGAATTGTGAATCCTTCCGGGCTCTTTAGGATGAGCCCGGCTCCCGATCTTTCATTTGTTGAAGAACCATCAACTTTGAGAGCCCAGGCTTCTGTTTCTTGATCTGTGTTTCTCTCAGGGTCAATGCTCATGGGCGCGGGCTCTTCTTCTGGAAAATTGCATTCTATGATGAAATCAGCTAAAGCCTGGGCTTTGATTGCTGTTCTAGGAATGAAACTTAGATTGAACTGACTTAATTCAACTGCCCAATTTACCAATCTCCCTGAGACATCTGGCTTGTGTATTATCTTTCTTAATGGTTGATTTGTTACAACCCGTATTTCTCTTCCCTGGAAGTAGTGTCTTAGCTTTCTGGATGCTGTGACTAAGGCAAAAGCAAACTTTTCTAGACTCGGGTACCGGGTCTCTGCATCTTTTAGCACTTGGCTCACATAATAAACTGGTTGCTGTTTGCCGTTCTCTTCCCTGATCAAGGCTGCTCCAACTGCCAGGGCCCCTGCTGACAGGTAAAGGGATAGGGGTTCCCCGGGTTGAGCTTTCGTTAAAACAGGGGGTTGAGAAAGGTACTTTTTGATTTCTTCAAATGCGTTTTGGCATTCCTGGCTCCAATTGACTTCTCTCTTGTTGGTTGCTCCTTTTAACAGGTCAAAGAAGGGTAGGCATCTCTCAGCTAGCTTGGAGATGAATCTTCTGAGTGCAGCTAGTGATCCTGCTAGCTTTTGCACATCTTTTTGTGTTCTAGGAGCCTTCATCTCTTGGATTACCTTTATCTTTTCTGGGTTGGCTTCAATTCCTCGGTTGCTTATCATGAATCCAAGGAATTTTCCTGCCCCTACTCCAAATGTGCATTTTTCTGGATTGAGCCTGAGTGAGTATTTTCTCAAGTTGTCGAAGCATTCTCTCATATCTCCTATGTGCCCGGGGAAGCTTGTGGATTTTGCAATCATATCGTCCATGTAGGATTCCAAGTTCCTTCCAATCTGGTCCTTGAAGATTTTATTCATTGCCCTTTAATATGTTGTTCCCGCATTAGTCAATCCGAACGGCAGCATTACATAGGCATAGACCGCCCTGTGGGTGATGAAGGCTGTCTTTAGAATGTCTCTGGGATTCATTTTGATCTGGTTGTACCCCGAGTAGGCGTCCATGAAATTTAGCATCACGTGCCCAGAGGTTGCATCGATCAATTGATCAATATTTGGCAGAGGGTAGGGGTCTTTGGGGCATGCACTGTTCAAGTCTGTGTAATCGATGCACATTCTCCATCTTCCGTTTGCTTTTTTTCACCATCACTACATTTGCCAGCCATTCCGGGTACTTGACTTCGCATATTATTCCGGCTTTCAGTAGTTTCTCAATTTCTTCATCAATTTCTTCGCATATTACAAATGTTTCGTCTACATTCTCAAAACTCGCTCAACAAGGGTTTTGAATATAACCATAAGAGATTCTATGATATATAAGGATATAGTTCGAGCTGGATATCCAGAACATGTAAGGATCACTAGAGGTAGCTATTGTCTCATAGTTTCATGTCAAACACTTTCAATCAAAACACTCTAGCTGTGTGCATGATAACCTTTCCTGACTACAATATGGCAACTATCACTACTACAGCGATGGCATTGTCGTCCAGTGAGACATCTGAACAGACCATTGTACAGCTAACATGGAATTGAAATACAACACTCTGCATCCGGAAACAATTTTGGGATCCCTGGCGTTGCTCCTAACTGAGAATTAGTTTAAAGTCTAGTGGTAAGACTTCTTCCCTCTTTGTTGGTAATGAGTGCTAATTAAATTTGTTTGTACAACTAACGAACTTGAGCACTTTTAACAAACTACATGAAGATAATCCAACAGTTCACAAACATGAAAAAACAAAATACTCATTACCTAGCAATTCACAAAAATCATTTAATAACTTTGAACCAAACTCCTGAGGTTGGCATATTGTTCTACAATTCTGTGAATCCTACGAATGCAGTGCAAAATTAAAATTTGTCAAGCTACTTACAGTTCGAAGTCTTCAGAAACAAGGTTTTAAGAATCTTAACCATTTTCTACCATCCAACCACTTCCTCGTCACTCTCATCTAGTAGCACAAGAGTCTCAACCAAAGAATTGGCAGAGAAAATACATTTGCTGGTGGAAAATAAATCTGTCATTTGTTTGGCACCAAAATCATATGAAACTATCTTTTTTTTGGGTAGCTGAAACGGAGTAAATTTGTATGTGTGAAAGAGAGCTTCACGGTATTTCCGAAACCTAACAGAGAACAGTGATTACTAAGACTCTGATCAGCATTATCTGTATATAACAATTCAAGACTTTCATCATATACTTTCACTATACAAACACAAGAAAGACCAATTCTGCTCAAGATAATAAGGGAATTAGCGTCCACTTTAAGATACCAGCTACCGAAACTCCATATACCTAATGAAGGCTGAAAATTATTATAAATCATTAAGGCCTCTCGAAACATAGCATTATTCATATTTAATGCAACAACCTTGCAGCCCTGACTTTCCTCTGCCAGCCAGAGCAATGTTCCTTTAGTATACACTAAATTGTGACCTCTTAGCGGAAACCGGGCACCTGGACAAGAATCACCGATGATTTTCAAATTATTACTCCTCAGAATGTACACAGCAACCAAAGATGTCACGGTGGTATAATTAATTTTCACAACCTGGTAATCGCTTTTCTCCTCATCGAAGCAAAATCCAAAAGTTTCTGCAACACCTTCGCGATAATGTTCCTCTACAAACATATGAATGATTTTCAATTTTCTAACAAAAGGGTTCCAGAGATAGATTTCTCAATTTTTATGAGTCTTCGTATAGCAAATCACTCCATTGCAGCAGATATGCACCTTAACATGTTTATGTTTTAGCCCACGAGGAAACACCGGTGATGTGAAACAATTCCCATATGGTTCAAAATCAGAATATAAAGAATATTCATCAGGGTAAGACTGGCATAACAAGTACTTGCTGTTATTTGGACCATAGAGATGAGTGTTGATAAATTGAGATGATTTGATTAAAAAATACCATAATTTACAAACTAGGGTGGAACTTGTTGTAGAAAAATTGAGGATAACTTCGATTATTCTGAAGTCTTGACAAACAATTTCAGATTGAAACAATTTGGTGGTTATCCAAACTTTTCAACCGGATAAAATCAGAATATAAGTATAGAGAATGATGTATTTTGTGTGAATTCAACAACCAACCTTTTGTTTTTTTTTCTAAATCGATGGCCAAATATGTTGCAAGTATTATATAGGTGTCCAAAAGACATGTCCTAAGACACGTCCATACATGTCCTAAAATACATCCATACATGTCCAAAAGACACGTCCTTTGAGGTATGCAGTTGTGTCTAAAAGACATGTCTTTTCACATTAACACCAACCCCCGCCAATACCGAAAATCATAATAAACTGAAACAAGCATGCACACCACATTGGTCAACTATTTAATCCAATTACACTAAAATATCTAACAATCCTCCCCCATTTTAGCGTAATCCATAATTAACTAAACAAAATCACAACAAACAACAAATTTATGCATCCATGAAATATCATGACGATTGAATTTCATATTAGTATATTACACATCCTAAATATTCGAATATCAAGGTATCACAACTGATTGAACCTCTATTATTCATAATGAATACATGAAGATAATATACACATAACTTTACATTCTCAAATGTTCTCACTTGACACTATCTTTTACTAGCCTTGTGTCCTAATCCTTCATAAGCATAATAAAGTCAAGTCCTAACTTCTTGAAGCAGCTAAACTTCATGCTCACATAGATAGCTCTTTTATTCTTGCACCTGCATATGCAATTTTTCAAAAGAACTATTAATAAGACAAACTTCAACCTCCTCAACTTGCAGGTCTGAACACATACCTTGGGATGATAATATTAATGTATTCCAATCTCTAGATGTTAAGCTTTCCGCATTGAATTCACATCTAATGTCATATTAGATGGGAATTGGGTATCTCAACATGAGAAATTTTAGATGGACTTTAATCCCACCCCTACAGCCGATTTGTACACAAGATCTCTTCTCAACCCTTTGGTCAAATGATCGGCTAAATTATGTTGAGTTCTTATAAACTCCACTGATATAACACCATGCATGATAAGCTCTTGAATCATGCTGTGTCTAATACCTAATTGTCTAGACTTGCCTTTGTACACTTCTCTATAAGCATTAGATAAGGCAGACTCACTATCACATATGATAGATATGGGAGATATCGGTTTAGGCCACAATGGAGTTTCATAAATCAGATTTCTTAGCCATTCAGCTTCTTTACCAGCAGCTGATAATGCTACAAACTCATATTCCATTGTTGAGTTAGTAATACAACTCTGTTTTTTTCTAATGCCCAAGAAATATCACCTCCCCAAGAAGAAATACCCAACCACTCGTAGAAGAATGATCCTCTTTATCACAAATCCAACTTGCATTCGAATGACCTTCAAGAACCGAAGGAAATCCAGTATAAGTCAAACCATAATCCATGGTTCCTTTTAAGTACTTGAACACTCAGCTAAAAGCTTGTAAATAATGTGAACTTGGTTTGCTAGTAAACCTACTAAGCTTACCAACAGCATAGGCTATATCTGGCCTAGTGCTTATCATGGCATACATGAGGCTACCAATCGCTCTTGAGAATTCAAGTTGAGATACTACAACTCCTTTACTAGATACTAGCTTAAGAATAGGATCAATAGGAGTGCTAACTGGAGAACAATTATTAAAGTAAATCTTTTTAGAATCTTTTCAATATAATGAGATTGAGAAATTGAAATACTATTTTTCGTACGCTTGATCTTTATACCAAGAATCACCTCAGCCTCTCCCAAGTCTTTCATGTCAAAATTAGATGACAATAATTTCTTGGTTTTATCCACTTGATTTTGGTCAGTACCAAAAATCAACATATCATCTACGTATAAGCAAATTATAACTTCTTTACCAGAAGCATCAAACTTGCTATATACACATTTGTTTGCTTGGTTAAGAAGAAAACCATTAGACAAAACCACACTATCAAATTTTTTATGCCAATCTTTTGGTGCTTGTTTAAGACCATACAAAGATTTCTTCAATTTACACACATTGTGCTCACTACCAGGCATAAGAAACCCTTTCGGTTGTTTCATATAAATCTCCTCATCTAATTCACCATTCAAGAATGCAGTTTTTACATCCATTTGATGAATTACAAGATTGTGTATAAATACATGTGCTATCAACAACCTGATAGTAGAAATCCTAGCAACAGGAGCATAAGTATCAAAGTAATCAATCCCTTCTTTTTGCCTAAAGCCTTGTATAACCAATCTGGATTTAAATTTGTCTATGGTACCGTCCACTTTCATATTTCTTTTGAAGATCCATATGTTTCCTAATGCTTTACATCCAGGAGGTAGATCACTCAATTCCCATGTGTTATTATTCATGATAGAATCCATCTCATCCTGAATAACTTCTTTCGAGAATGCAACATCCCTTGATGTCATTGCTTCATTAAATGTTTTTGGATCCTCCTCAATAATAAAACAATATTGGTACTTAGACTCAATCTCAACCTCATCTCTTGAACCTTCAGCCAAATAAAGTTGAAAATCAGGTCCAAATGATTTGTTTTTTCTAGCTCTAAAACTTCTCCTTGGTTCAGAAGGTCCATGAACATCTTCAGTTTAAACCGGGTTCCTACTGAAAGAATTCTGAATCATGTCTCTTGGTCTAGGTATAGATGTAAATCTATTTTCATCAAAGTCAGCATCTCTTGACTCGATAATCGTATTCACAGATACATAATCATTAGATTCTAATACATAGAACCTATATGCAATGGAATGCTCAGCATACCCCACAAAAATACAATCTAAACCTCTTTCACCCAAGTTTCTCCATTTGGGTTCAGTAAGCCTTACAACTGTTCTACATCCCCAAACTCTCAGAAAACTCAATTTTGGTGGCTCTTTATACCAAAGTTCATAAGGGGTAAATTTATTCCTCTTATTAGGAATATTATTCAACAAATAACAGGCTGTTAACATAGCCTCACCCCAAAAACCTTCATTCAAACCCGAATACGATAACATGAAATTAACCATCTCTTTCAAAGTCCTTTTCTTCCTTTTTGCCACACCATTTTATTGTGGTGTATAAGGTGCAGTGGTTTGATGTATTATACTAGTAGATTGAAAGTATACTGGATCATAATACTCACCTCCTCTATCAGTACGCAGATTTTTAATCATAGTACTTTTATGTAGCTCTACTTCTTCTTTATAGATTTAAAATTTTTCAAAAGCTTCATCCTTAGTATTCAACAAATAAACATAGCAATATCTAGATGCATCGTCAATAAATATAATGACATATTTTTATTTCCCAACAAAGGTGTAGCATGAAAATCACATAAATCGTTATGTATCAGTTCCAACACTTCAGATATTTTGTTTACGTCCTTGAAAGGCTTTCTGGTTATCTTAGTTAACATACATGTTTTACATTTCTCATTGTTTATATCAATAGCAGGTATGAGACTCATTTTAGACATATCATTTATTCTTTTATAATGTTCATGTCCCAGTCTAGCATGCCATAATTTAGATTTATTCGAATTATTGTTAGTACTATTAGAAGCCATACAAGCAGATTCATCATCAAATGAGACATTAACATTCAACATAAACATACCATTACATATATTACCAAATCCAACAAAAGTACCATGCTTTGACAATATATACTTGTCACTTTCATACACTTGTTTGTAACCACAATTATTCAATACAACACCAGACAAGAGATTCTTTCAAATTCCAGGAACATATAACACATTATTTAATAATACATATTTTCCAGAAGTAAAAACAAGCTTTACATTTCCTAGTCTTTTTATTGGTTCAGTTGCAACATTTCCCATCCTTAACATAGATCCATCTTCGATTGGTTGAAAATCTTCAAACCAACGAAGATCTTTACAAACATGACTTTCTGCTCCAGAATCAATCCACCATGCAACATTATAATCATGCACATAAATGCCTCATAGATTAGTGACACATAATTCTGCCTAGAATTATAATTTTGTATTAAAATCTGACCTTGTTGCTTTTCTGGATCCTTAGATCCACTTGGACCAGCGTTATGCTTGCCTTTACCAACCCGACAATCCTTCTTGAAATGACTAGGTTTGCCACACTTTCAACATGTCAATTTTGGTTTCTTGTTGGAAGAGGTATTATTATTTTTATAAACTTCCTCTTCTTACCATTGTCTTTGTTTGAATTCTTAGAAGATCCACCATCTTCAACCATATTTACAGAAGAGTTACCGACTTGATTCTTTCCCTTAGGATTTTTCTCAATTTCTTGAGCCCTTAAAGCCTCTTCAATTCTGAAATTGACTTCCAAGTTCAACGAAAGTCATCTCTTCCTTATTATGTTTTAGGGTGTGTTTGAAATCTTTCCACAAGGGTGGCAGTTAGTCTATAACATTGGAAACCGAAATGGATTCATCCATTTTCATGTCGGGTTGAACAAACTGTCCCAAAATCCTTAACAGTTCATTATACTGTTCCATGACCGGTCTAGTATCAGCCATTTTATAGTTAATAAAATTACTAACCAGAAACTTTTTGCTAGAAGCATCTTCAGCCATGTACTTGGATTTAAGGGAATCTGACAATTCTTTTGCAGACTCAACATTTTGGTATATAACAAAAAGAGAATTAGACATACAATTTAAGATGTGACCCCGACAGATGTAGTCATCATTCTCCCATTTGCAGTGTCTTCTAGTCTGTTCTACAGTTTCCTCCTCAATCATTTCTCGCATTGGAGTACTCAAAACGTACACAACTTTTAATGTGGTTAACAAGAAATGCATCTTCTTTTGCCATCTTCTAAAGCCATGTCCCTCAAACTTGTATGGTTTTGCAAACTTACTAGTCATATCTTTTACAGATTCGTTATTCGCCATCTTCAGAAAACAAATTTGTTTCAGTCTTTGTTGTAAAAAAATTGAGGATAACTTGGATTATTCTGAAGTCTTGACAAACAATTTCAGATTGAAACAATTTGGTGGTTATCCAAACTTTTCAACCGGATAAAATCAGAATATAAGAACAGAGAATGATGTATTTTGTGTGAATTCAACAACCAACCTTTTATTTTTTTTCTATATCGATGACCAAATCTGTTACAAGTATTATATAGGTGTCCAAAAGACATGTCCTAAGACACGTCCTTTGAGGTATGCGGTTGTGTCTAAAAGACATGTCTTTTCATATTAACACCAACCCCGCCAATACCGAAAATCATAATAAACTCAAACAAGCATGCACTCCGCACTCTCCTGATTTGTTTGATGAAATATTACAATCACATTGGTCAACTAGTTAATCCAATTACAATAAAATATCTAACACATCTTAGTATTGATTTTGTGCATGGTATTTTAACAAGAATCTGCTGTATGATTTCTTCTCGTAGGTATTGGCATAAAGGATTGGTAGCCATTAGCAACCCAGTGGTTTAATGAATCATTAGCTAAAACCCTAACCAACATGTCCCTATACATGTGATAAGAATTGTTGAATAACGTGATTTGTTCAATTTCTTACTCTAAAATTCTTTTACTAATCACGAATTTTCATTTTAATATTTTATTTATTATTTTATATATATTTATTAAAATAGTAAGTACGTTTGAAGAATTATTGTTCTCAATGTTAATTTTGGGGTTTATTCACCGGCATTTGTTATATTATTTTTTGATTTGATTTTGGTTGCATATGTTACAAAAAAAAATCAATTTCAATCCGGTATGTGAGAAATCTGAATCAATAAAAAATAAATTATATTTTTTAATGATACCATTTTGTCAAAATGTTAATATCAACGGAAATAGGTGAATTAAATTAACAAAAAGGTAATTTCATGATTCATTAACCAACCAAAAAGCAAAATAATTAGCATATCAAATTGGAAATGATGAAAGATGATGATGACGGTGAAGGATAATAGAGACACGATGGGTGTGGTTAATGAGAGAAAAGACGGAGGATCATATTATTGAAAAAAAAGGATAGAGAAAGTGTAATAATGAAAAAACACCATATTTTAGTTTTTTTCATTAATTTTTTAATATTAATAATATTTTTTTCTATTAATGTGAATTTAAAGATCTAGATGTAGAGTTTAAGAAAAGTTAAGGTAGTCATTGACTTATGTGTTTATTTTATTAAACATCTAAATATTAAATTTCTTAATTTTAAAATAAAAAAAAGGATAGTAAATAAATGTCAAGATTGAGTTTTTTACATGATTTTTTCATAATTTCACGAAAAAGATCTCGAGACTAGCCTCCAACTCTTTATTCTTTGCAAAGACAATTGATAATTGTAGGTCTGTTGTGGTTAGGTGTGTAGCACACGTAAAATGCTAGTTTAAATAATAGTAGAATAATGTAATTTTTTTCTATTCTATTTATAATTGAATAAGGATATTATTATATCACTTATTCTACAATATATAATATCATCTTTTTTAAATATATATTTTTAATGGTTGAGATTGTTTTGATGATAATAATAAAATTTGGCTGAGCTGGTTAAAGAGGGGATAACTATTGGGAGGAGAATTTATGATTATGCCTCATGTGGCTTAAATGCAGTAAACCTTGCTTCACGTGGTTTGCAGGCTATTGCGTCAGTTCGTAGGGTTTACCCGGTGTGCACCCAAAGGGCAGTGGCTGTGGGTTAGCTACGATAAAAAAAAATTGAATAAGAAGTTGTAACATTTATTATATACATATAAGTTGAGATTATTAGCGTATAGTGTACAGTACCAAAATTTCCAAAAGTTGAATAAGAAGTTAGCTATGTATTAATTATTATATACAAGTTGATCACCCATACCTGGTTAATTTGTTTAGATAATTTTTACAAATCATAATAATATGTGTGTTATGTCAAAATTTCTAATTTTTACTCAAAAAAATTAACCCAAACTATCTAGTGGTGGAAGGATCGCCCAATATACCCAGTATGTGTAATACGTGTACTGAATGTATATCATTAAGATATATATTTTGTATATATTAGGCATAAATATGCCCAACATGCATGTTTTATAATTGTTTTCTTAATATATGATACACATGTTGAACACATTTGTATTCAATAAACTCAAAATTTTAGTTGTCGTGATCACGCATAAAACATGTGTATAGTTCAAACAAAATATTAGTAGGCATAAGTTGGCCGTTATTTTAACCCCCACTCTAGGGTAATATGTATTTTCAGACATCCGGTGTTAGAAGTAGCATAGTCTTTGTTCTCATTGTACATCACCATTATTATATATATATGTTATCTATTACAATATAATTGATTATTAAAAAAATAAGGGAATTATAATATAATTCTAATAATCGTATTAATTTATCGAAAAACAATTTAGAATCGGACAAAACATATAAATCTAAAGGTAAAATAATGGTGAGAGCAAAACGAGAATTAAAGTCATTGTTAATTTTATTTTTTATTTACAATTACTTAACAAAAAGTATAAAAAATTGTAATATACATGTGTTAAATACATTATTTGTATTAGAATTATAATTAAATATTATAAATATATAATTTCAACAATTTTATTATTTTATTAAAAAAATACTCCAGGGTTATATAGCATCATATCATAAATAGGATTATCGAGCTGCAATAAAAATAGGAATAATTACAATACAATTTTAATAATTTAGTTATTTCATTAAAAATAAAATAATATAGAGTTGTATCAGAAATAGGATGATTGGAGTGAAACCAAAATATGAGTTGGACAAAAATAAGGTAATATCAAATTTGGGACCAAACTTAATAGAATTATAAGACACATACAAGTAAAAAATACCAAAAATAATATTAAACTTAATAGAATTATCAGATACATGGAAGTATAAGACATACATACACGAAAAAGGGTCTAAACAAAAGTTTTAATAGAATTAAAAGACATACAAAAGTATAATGAATAAGTGAAACCAAAAGTTGATAATACGATTATTGGTGACACTTGTATATGAGGGGTTTCGCTTATTAATAATAGTTATAATAGTTATGTTAAGTTAAGTTATTATTATTAATAATATAACGATATAATTAGAAACAATTAAGAGCACCCGGGTATTATGTAGATAACATGACGTGGTCATGTGAGTATTTTTAAACCCAAGGAGCCCTAGGAAGAAACTCTTCTTTATAATTATAGAGTTACGGTATGCTATAACAATCATTTGTTATTGAACGAACCCTTCTCTAATATATGTTTCATTCTTCCAACAAAGGCAGGATGACAAAAGTAGTCCATAATTACTGTAGATGAAATGCATTCATCCTATTATAAAGGTAGCTATGAATTTGCTTCATTTCCTCCCATATCTATTAATAAAAGCATGAGCATCTTCAGCCAGCAGGACCTCACTTTGGCAAAATAAATTTTTATGTTTTTTTGGTTTATCTATTAAACAAATCTCAGTCAACGAAAATTCTAGGGTTAAATTTATTACTAAGCTCACTTTAAATGTTACTGTGCAAAATTTAACACAAAATCATGTGAACATTTAAAAATGGATTATAGTTTTTCAAGACATTTCCAAAACTGTAGCATTTTGTTCTCAAACAAAATCTTAAGACTCACTAGATAGTTTGTGACGGGGGAGATTATAGTAAGGGCCATCGAGGAACACACGGCCCCCCAAAATAATTCTTTTACGTTTCTTAATCATTAAAAATTTTAAGAACATATTAAAGTGCCCACGTTAAAATAAAAAAAACAAGAGGGTGCCACCCAAAAATTTCTCCGGGGACGGGGTTAACACGGGTGGCGATACCACAAGGTGCACCACGAAGTAAATATTTTTAGGTCGGACCCTGGTCGTGACTAAAAAAAGACATGGTATACATTTGGTGGGGCGAGAATAAAATGTTGGGGGAAAACATTAAAGCCTCAGATATATCTCATATATCTCAGGTTCCCTTTTTTCTTTATAACTAGCTCTATAGCCCGTGCAATGCACGTGCATGTTTTATAGTATGTGAATTGATGTTATTTTGACTGTAATTATCGACCATATATTCATGTTGTTTCCGGATGGATCGATTAACTAAATAATTCTCTTTATGAAATTGAGATCGATTAACTAAATATCTTTCTTTATGAAATTGAAATATACGATCAAAATATAATACAAATGAAAGCACAAATATCTCATGAAAATAATTACAACTCATAAGAATAAAATATTGCGGAGTTAATTAAAGAGTTATTATAGTTGTTTACATGGTACAATTAGTGATACAAAATATAATGAATATGAGGTAATCTTACTTTCCATGTTAGAAAATGTAATGATTGGATATGAAAGCCGACACATTAAATAGAATATTGTACAATTGATAATATAAATACATCTTTCAATATACATCATTTTTTATGATAAATATATTAATAGATTGGCCATTAATAAATTATAATGAAAATTGAAAAATGGACTAAATTGGTTGAACTACTAATTTACGGTTTATCAAAAATCGAGAATTTATCGAAATGCTAAATCGAAATAATATCGAACATATTTTTATATTCTTTTTAAAATATATAAGTAAAATAATTATATTTGAGATGTATAAAATTGCATTTGTACATCCATACTAAGTTATAACATTATTTTGTGTGCATTATTTATTAAAATAATAAGAGTCTTAATCATCTTTACGCATCTCTCTTCCTCTTCCTTTATCTTTTTAGTATCTATTCGGCAGTCGTCTGATTTCTTCATTTAAAATCGTCATTCTTCACCAACTCGATGCTGAGTATATTTCTTCTTCCTTTTTTTCTCTTCATAGCCTTAAATTGTGTGTTTGATTCGTCAAATTTTGATCGGAAAATTTCCGATTTTGATCAAAAATGGCAAAAATATTGTATGCTCCGATTTTGTTCAATAGATTGTTTGGTTGTCTTGTAGCAATTTATTGGCAAAATTTTTGATTTCCATACCACTTCAGTAATCTTATAACTCTTTTACTTATACCTCTGGAAAACTTTAAGTTCGTTAATGTAAAAAAAATGATTCACCTTACTATTGTAAAATATTAATGTAACTGTGATGAACTTGATATTTTAATATTTTATTATATATATTCAAAATCTTCAAACCAGACTTAGTTTATATTCGATTTGGTCATATAATAAGAATCTCAACTTTATTATAAACCTCCCTCATAACCCACTCTTTTATTGATATACATAGAGAATATCTATTTTATTTCTTGAATTTAATACTTGATACACTAACATTGTCATTTTCAGATTAGCTAAAATATAAAATTAATTTGCTGAAAATAAATTTATTTTATATAAAGTCTTTAAAAATAATAAGAATTTAGTATATATATAGGCAAATATTATTAAATTTTAGATATCTAATTATAGGTTGTTAATATTCAATGATAAATGGTAACATGTATAAAATTATTAATACTAATGAGTTAGGTGTATTTAATATATGTTATTAAATATGAAAATTATTTATATTTATTAATAAGGAGTAATAATGACTTAAGTGTAATTAATACATGGTATTAAATTTGACAATTATTTGTATTTATTATTGAGGGGTAAATTAGTAATCTGGACTAAATTGTCTCACCCAACCCCCTATTTGCTCTATTATATATATAATCGATTGGACATCGTTTTTTTTGTTAAAAAGAAAATTTAGAAAATGTTTAATAAAATTCAAAATGAGCTATTTAATCTAAATGTTGTTTTTTTTGAAAAGCAACCAACTATATTAAAGGGACAAAGCCCAAGACAAAGACCAAGCATCCTTACAACCAACCCAATTGAAAATGGGCTCAACAAACTTATCTTCAAGAAACCAATAACATCCCACTTAATTAACCACTAAAAATCAATATTATAACTAAATAAAATTAAATTCAAATTAATAAAAAAGAAAAACTGTTGGACTTCCCTAACAGCTTTCCACCTGCAGCATCATCACACCATCACCAAGTCACGACTCCATTTCTGCCTCTCCTTGCTGCACATCAACCGCTTCAAGCATCCCAGCAGCAGGCAAAGCCACCACAATCTGATGCTCTCCCAAATTCTCTTCATCTGCATCCACTTCTTCATTCTGCAACCCAACTCCGTGGTCCTCAGCTCCATTCTGCAAACCAACTTCCTGAGGATCCATCACCTCATCTTCCAGCACCTCAGCCTCAATCTCTCCTTGCCTAACAGCCCTGAACCTCTGCTCAATACTTCCAAGCCCCATGTCTAGATACCAAAATTCTTCAATTCTTCCAAAGTCCCTCTCCACAATAACCATCCTATCCCAATGGTTAGCCCCATATTTCGCCAAATAAGCCGCTAGAACATTGGCTTCCCTATCAACCAGCCTAAGTTCACACTTAAAGTTCCTATCAGCCTTCCTTTGATTTAACTGCCACAATACATGAGCGTATTGAGGCCTACCACCAAGAACCGGAGAGTTAAGCAACTCCCAATACGCATCTACATGATCAGTTTCCAAAATCAATCTCTTATATCCCTTGTAGTATGCTTCCTTAAGCCCTTTAAACAATGCATGCAGCTCATTCTCCCTCTAATCACCCAAACCCAGAGACCCACCAGTTATATGCACAATGACCCCTAGATAATCCATGAACACTGCCCCTATACCCGAATGACGCCCATTGGGCAAAGCTTCATGTGAAAAATAACTGTGCACATTGTACTTCACCACCCCCTTACTTGGCATCAACCACCTTGCATTAATATTAATATTCCCTTTCTCCATTAAAACCCTAAAACAAGAATGTAAACCCTAAACTTAACACTCTCCCCAACGAATATAAACTAAGTTTCTTAACAAGCATGTGTGAGATTGTCTACATGCAGAGAGCCACTTATATACTACCCCCAATTAGTCCCCCAAGAGACTGTCATAATGACTCTACAGCCTCAAAACTGTTCTCTAACGCAACCTTTAGAGTTTCCAAGAAGGTATCTAAAAAACCTTTCCATTCTCTCCAAGCAAAATAATTACACTACTCCTAATCATAACTAGGCAATTTAATATCTAAAATTTACTAAATCCTGATAACCGAAGAAAAATAAACTACTGTAACACGTAACAAAATTCTTATTTAATCACCTCCAATTTATTCAGAAAAACTCCCCTTTTTGCATGCCCATCTGCAATTCCATTCCACCTTCTATTAATATGCTTTAACTGAATATCTAAGAGCTTCTCATTCCACATTTTTTCCTGGAGTAAACCCATATCCACTTTCTTTACTAATTTCTCATTATCCGACAACACTAATACATGCTTACTGAACCACCTGCAATCCTTGATTAACTCAAGAGGAGTTTCTAAAGCAAATTTCTCCACTTCTAACACACTAAGAAGAAATGCAGGTCCTGCAAACTGCATTAGTATTTCTCCTGCACTATTTTGAACTATTCCACCAATGCCAGCTAAATTTTTTCCTTGAATCTCCTTCTTAAAACTTCCATCTATACATGTAATGATATCAAAATTACCTTTCTTTACAAAGTCAGTCCAAAAATCTTTCTCACTTGCTGTAACTACCCCAACTGGATTAGTAAACCACCATTCCCTTCTCTTTGTGCTGATATCCCCATTAACCAAACACCATTCCAATGCTCTACTTTGGATCAGAATATATACCTGTTTGTGATTTGGAGAGTTATTATCAAAAATACATTAATTTCTATGCTTCCAAAGTGTTCACATAGTAGCTATTAACACAGTACTCCAATCTGATCTAATTCCTTCATGATGAAAAACCACCTTTGATCTCCACATTGAACCCCAATCTACAACATATACCTTTGAAACTATCCCCCACCAACTTAAAACCAAAATCCAAATCTTCCTTAAAAAAACACACTCCCAGAAAATGTGCTCTTGGGACTCCTTCTCAATACCACATAATAAACAAACCTTACATTTACTGTAGTCATGCATTCTGTGAGCTAACCAAACCTTTGTTGGAACAATTTTTGATTTTACCTTCCATAAAAATAATTTTACCTTTTCAGGCACCTTGTATTTCCAAATTTGTTCCCATTCATTGCCTTTCTCGACTTCACTGTTGACCAGTACTTCATAAGCTACTCTGCTACTGTATGTATCCTTAACTGGTACCCAAATAATTATGTCCTTTTTAGCAGAGAAGCTCACTGCATTTACTATATCTTCAAGCTCCTTCAGATCCTCTAATTCCCAAATTGTCAACTTCCTTTTCCAAAATACCTCACCACTCCTATCATAACAATCCCATAAGGTCTTAAAAATGCTTACTTCTTTCTGTTGTAACTTAGAAAGACTGTACAACCTAGGGAATCTTTCCATTATGGTTATATCTTTGTACCAAAGATCTTCCCAAAAAAGAGCTGAATCCCCATCACCAACTTCCCATCTCATAGATCTAGGTCCAAAAAAACCATATTCAGAGTGTTTAGCAACTGCCTTTATTATGCCCTGTACCATTATTAAGCATGATTTCTGTTTTCCTAGCAACTCTAACCCCTCACTCTGACCACAACCATACTTGCCTCTTAACCATACATTCCATGCCATCTTTCTCTCAGCTTGCCATTTAAACCACCACTTACAAAGCAATAATGAGTTCCTAATCTTCAATGAACTCAGGCCTAATCCTCCTTGTTTCCTTGACTTGCATACTAAGCTCCAAGCTACTAAATACATCTTTTTACCTTTCTCTTCTCCATCCCCTGAAGAGTTTCCCCAAAAAAATCCCTTCTAATTATTTCTAGTTGATTACATACTCCTACTGGTACTTTGTGTAATGCAAACCAATAGATAGGTAAACTATCCAAAGTAGACTTAACCAAAGATAACCTCCCAGTTTGGTTCAAACTATCTCTCTTCCAGTTGGCTAATTTACTCCTAAACTTCTCCACCAATCGTTTCCAAAAAACTTTCTTTCTTGAGCTAACACCAATTTAACTCCCTAAATAAACCAAAGGCGAAGATCCTAATTTGCAACCCAACCTTTCTGCCATAAAATTAAGTTCTGAATTTGGAATATGATAAGAGTATATGCTACTTTTTTGGAAGTCAATCTTCAAACCTGACAACAACTAAAAACATTGTAATACTTTTTTTATTCCCAGAATGGATTTCTCATTTCCTTGTAAAAAACTATTGTATCATCAGCATACTGCAGATGAGTAATTTTCTTACCTTCCTTTCCCAATTGTAAGCCCTCAATGATTCCTTGCTCACTTGCTGCATTTAACATACTGCTTAGTACCTCTCCCGTTAAATTGAAAAGCATGGGAGAAAGAGGGTCCCCTTAATTCATCCGGTCCCCAGGCCCAAACACTTTAAAGTTCTGAACAAAAAACTCTAATTCACAGAGTCAAAAGCCTTCTCAAAATCCAATTTTAAGATCAAACCTTTATTCTTTGACTTCTTCATACTGTGGTAGACCTCATTTACTATGAAGATGCTTTCAGCAGCCTGCCTACCCTTTACAAAACCAAACTGATTTACGCCTACTAACTTATCATAAACTGTACTTAGCCTATTTGCCAACACCTTAGTTAAAATTTTAGCAACACTATTTATTAAGCTTATAGGTCTAAACTCACTTGGCTTATTTGGTACCCTGGCCTTAAGAACCAGAGCTACGAATGAAGAATTAAAGCATATAGGAAGACATCCAGTATTAGCAAACGAATTAAACCCTTCCAACACTTTATCCTTTAGAAAAGGCCAAAACTCCTTAATATACTTCATGTTGAATCCATCTGGCCCAGGAGCTTTATCACTACTGAATGATTTCAATGCAATTATTATCTCCTCCATACAGAAATCCCTCTCCAAAAACAACACTTCTTCCTTATTTAACCTCTTATCTATAAGTGACCCCACCTCCAAACATTCCATCTTTTTTGAATTGAATATAGCTTTAAAGTACTTGTAAAAAACCATTCTGACCTCCTGAGCTTCAGTTACAACCTTTCCATCCACAACAATTCTGTCAATTTTATTTCTACATCTCCTTTTCTGAATCACTTTATTAAAAAATTTTGTATTTTTGTCCCCCTGCAGATTCCAATTAATCCTTGCTTTCTGCCTTAGCATTGAATCCCTTTTCCTATAACTATCAGCTAATCTTACTTGGCACCTAACAACTTCCTCTCCTCCAACATGACTACCATCTAAGCATTCCAATATGTTTTCTACCTCTTTAATCTTAATCTCTAGCTTATCCTTAGCTCCTTTGCACCATTGTTTCATTCCCAACTTAAATTTCTTTAACATGACTTGAATATTCACTTGCATTCTAGCTTCTTTACCTAGCTTCTTTACCTAGCTTCTTTACCTAGCTTCCAAAAATTTTCCATTTTCACCCTAACCTCTTCATCATACAGCCACCAATTAAACACCCTAAAAGGCACTGGATCATTCAGAATTTTACAAGCATACATCAACAAAGGTCTATGATCCGATATCATCCTATTAATTTCCATAACTTCCCAGTTATCTCGAGCACACCAACTATCATT
Organism: Apium graveolens; assembly: GCF_009905375.1. NCBI lineage: Eukaryota > Viridiplantae > Streptophyta > Magnoliopsida > Apiales > Apiaceae > Apium > Apium graveolens. Next base: position 154,878 of record NW_027420377.1, read on the forward strand.
CACCAGAACTTTGTCTAACTTACTAAACCTTCCAAAAGGACCAAACCAAGTAAAACTTTCATTTATCAACCCAATCTCACACAAATTATTATTCTTAATAAAATCTTTAAAACCCTGCACATCTAATCTTCTATATGTGCAATTGACACTCTCTTTTTCATCCATAATACTATTAAAGGCCCCAAGCACACACACCAACTCATTTCCTGTGATAAGTAAGATTTTTGATATCTCATCCCAAAATTGCCTCTTACCTTTTAAGTTTAAAGGACCATACACATTGACTATATGAAAAACTTCATCTGTTAAGATGCATTTGCGCTGAACCAACTGCCAAGTTTTTCCTGAAGCCGAGCCTAAATTTTTATAACACAAATTATCCAATGCTAAAATCAGTCCCCCTGACAAACCTTCTAAATTCTGTATAAGCCATCCTACCTGACCACTGTCCCAAATGGATTTCTCCCAAAATTTATTCCATTCCATACATTTTGTTTCCTGCAAACACAGTATATTAACTCTTATAGATTTGATCATATCTTTAACCATTCTTCTCTTCACACCATTACACAACCCTCTACAATTCCAAGATATTATTCTTATATCTTTTACTGACATAATGGTTTACTTTTACTATAGTACAACTTCTTTACTACTTCAATCTTACAATTCTCCTTTTTGCAGCTGCTATGCTATCCCAATAATAACTTTCTCTCTATCCCCTAACACCTTTAGCCCAATTTGTTCAGCACAATCTATTATTTCTCTAGCAGCTTCTTTCCTTTTTACCTCTTTGTTTCCTGACAAAGTCACAAAACTACCTCCAAACCCTAAACAAGGGCCTAACCTATTATTTCTCCCAAGATACTTCCTACATCCTAAATTAACACGTCCTTTCAAGTCAAAAGGATTGTTAAACTTTTTACCTTTCTTTTTAGGTCTACCCACTCCTTTGACTTTGAGCGTAATAATTTTATTACACAAAGTACCTTGTGAAGTACCAGTAAAAACACCAGACTCTAAACTGTCAGACTTTTCCACTATGTTCTTTGTCTCTCCAGACTTCAGCTCACTTAAAAAATCCTTACTAGTTGATTTAGAGTTTGTTCTAACCACTTCTTCTGCAGCTTGACTATTTAACAAAACCAACCTCCCCTCATGCACTTTTCCATCCACCTCCAACACCTCCACCTTTTTACGCAATTCAAGTTCCTGAAGAACACCTACATTTCCTTTCGAGTAGCCTTGACTCCCCTTACTGCTACAACTTTGGATTCCACAGCCTGACTAGTACTCACTTCCCTATCTACTTTTAAGTCCTTATCTTTTGACTCCATTCTACCATGCTCCTTCATAACTTTTGATATAATCTCTCCTTCAGATAAACTCATTGAACCCATTTTATTCTTCAGCTCCTTCCCATTTTCAATTTCAATAAATTTAATTGGATAAAGCTTTCCCTTCACTAATATATTTATGGACTCTGCAATCTTTTCCCTTCTTGTAGTAGCTATACAAATGACTGGATTAAAAAACTCACTCTCATTATCTTTCTGATAGGACCAACTAATCCAATCCCCCAACCATCTCGTATAGCCCTTCGAATTTTCTTCTAACCACACATTCATTGGGATCCCATAGCTTTGTAACCATACTGTCCTGGGAACAACCAGATCGTCATCTTTAAATTTTCTCAGACTCCTAAACCATTTCTCAAAAAGCTTATCTGCATATTCTTCCCACCCCTTGTCACGCATACTAGATAATAAAAACTTTCGAGAAGTTAATCCCACTACATTGACCTGTTCTATCCCTTCTACTCATAACTTATTTTGCAACGAGCTCGCTGATTCATCAGTTCTTGAGAAAGCCACTTTGGTATCATATAAACCCTCCTCAACTTCTTTATCTACTACTGCTTCAATATATTCAAACATTTCAACCCCCAACTCCTTCTCCTGATTTCCATTTTCATGCTTATTTCCAACCTCAGCATTCATTTTGACAACATCCTTCTTAATATTATTATAGTCATCCCTATTCCTAATCTGATTTGACCCAACCACATTATCTTTGTACACCCTAAAATCTCCTTTTCCTTGATCTCTACTAACCTTTTTTCATTAAGACTCATATGAATATAAGATCCTAAACCCCCCTTTCCCTTAACATTAAGAATAATTGTACCGGCTTCAAGCTCCGAAGTTGTCTTGACAAAACCATATATTTTCCCTCTTTTGTCCCTTTTTCCAGGCAGAATTATATCCAAAATAACCCCTGAACCCCTCAAGCAATTCCAAATTTCCCTAGCTATGCACTCTCCCGGAATATTATACAGAAAAATCGTGAAACTTGACTCCATTCTTGCTTTCCCTACCTTTTTCTTCCTTTGCACCATTTGCCACTCCCCCTCATCCACAACTATTTTGACATCCACCATCTTGTCTTTCTCATTCTTTAATGCTTGCGCATAAGTCTTGACATTTCCCCTTTCACCTTGACTTTTTCCTACACTTCTACTCTTCTCCTTCCATTCCAACCCTCCCCTACCTTTCAAGCTTCTCCAATGGATCTGATTTAAAGCTTCCGTTTAAAGCTCTCAGCACTAAACCCCTTCTTAGCTACCTTCAACTCACCTTCCTTAGTCCCCTCATTTTGAAATTTTTTCCGGTTGGCAGCAACCCCATACCTGTTAACCTTTGAGAGAGAAGACATTTTTTTGTTCAAGTTGTTAATCGTGATCGTCCAGAGTAACCATTTATTGAGATTAAAAAATTGGGAAATGTAAGATCAATCGAATCCGGCATAATAGTGTTTTTTTCTCTATTAATCTAACTTTAAAGAAAAATAATTTGCCATGTTGTTATACTTGTAAGAATATAGTGTGTACTAAATTTTAATTGGTAGAATTGTTTTATGATTTGATGTTTAACATTAGGTTAAAAAAATGGTGCAAAAAGAGATATTATAAATAATAATCTATAGACAAAGACAAGTAAATATAAAATATTATAATTAGAGAAAATAAACTCACAAATTTGTAAAAATTACACTTAACAAGTTTTTTCAATCTTATTACAATAAACATAAAATTACTAGATCAAATGTACATATTTGTAAATATTTTTTAGATAAACATACATATTTGTATATTTATTAAATCTTATAACTAAGATCTAAAAAAGTAAACTTGAGATTATTGCATATAAATATTAATAGAGTTCAAATAAAAGCATAGTAATATTTAAAATTAATTATGTGGTTAGGTTTGGACTAAACATATAGTCATTGTTTTTTAATTCAAGAACATTTGCACACTGCACGGATTTTAAATATTTTATTTTTCTTTAATATTTTACATCTATTAAATTATAATTTTCAAAGTAATTTTTTAAAAAAGTAAAATTTCTAGAGCAAAAGAAAAATATTTATCTTACAAAGTAAGGGGCCGTGTCGTTTTTACAATAATGTTTATAACATAAATAGTCACCTATTTATTTTAATATTAACCATGACACAACTATTATATTATTATTTAATAATTTTTTAACCTAAATTTTTTTTCTCCAAGCGTTTTTTTATAATTTTTTAAAAAAAAACTCTCCAAGCAATTTATGTATAATAGTTTAACATTTTTTAGAATCATAAGTTTCAAAAATTTTCAAAAATGTAACATCGACTTTGTTAATTCAACTAACATAAAAGTTTTCTTAATCGAAATTTAAGTACGAGATACAATTACGAAATGATATATTTTCGGTATAAAATTTTTACAAATAAATTTTGCATTTTATAATAATATTTCTTTTTTAATAAATCATTCAATTTTTATATTTCTTAGAATTTTTTAAATTTACAAAAAATCATTATTTTTCATATTTTTTTATATTGCAAAATCATTATTTGAAAAATCAATATTTTTTAATACTTTTGTATATTGCAAGGAATTTACGTGTGCGAAGCACGGGGAAGATTACTAGTTTAAATAATTTGTGAACATTTTATTTTCAAATGAGCTGTGTAGACCGGTCATCAAAATTTTGGACCTTAAAAAATATGGGTCATGATGGACCTTGAGGTATAGGCCCGTTTAGCTTAAATCTAGAAACATCTAAACCTTTATGGTAGGTAGCTTAAAAATAAGGGAGCAAAGATAATAAAAAACAAATTATGTCATTACAATCAACTTTAAGACAAATTTGGGGAAGAAAATCATACATCACAAAAGAACTAAGATGGAGCACCTTAAGGAGAATTGCCTATGGTTAATATTATCATTCACATCACCCAAGGATACATGTAGAGCTTCAGGTGTTTCAACAGAATTGAGGGCTGCCAGTGATTTAGATGAGTTATGGAACAAATTTTTACCACCCGATATTAATCAAATTCTCACAACAGATCAATCTCCACCTTGACTTACACCATGAAAAAACTACTTTATTTTTCTCTCCGTGACTCTGCTATCTTGCTGGACGATGGCAATGTGGTAATTCTCTCAATTATTTCTTGATATTATTATTTGTTTACTAACTTTATTTCATTGTATTATTTTTAATATTTAATATTTAACATTTTGATATTTTTTTATGTTTTTATATCCTTGTCTATTAATTGTATTTCAATTAAGATAGTTTTTTAAATATTAGATCCAGTATTTTTTATGTTAATAAAAGTTTTAATTAAAATAGTTATATGTGTTTATTTTATATGTATGTAAAATAATAATAATCATTAAATATAATTTCAATAATTATTTCATTAATGTAAAGTTTTGTAATAAGGTTTTTAAAAATAAAATAGGTATACTAAAGATTTAACGATGAGATTTAAAGATGTATTAATGTTAGAAAAGATTATAAATAAAAATTAAATATGTGTTTAATTAACATTAAGATACTTATACATATTTTAATTAAAATATGATTATAAAATAATTGTTCCCCGTGAATATTAGTTTTAAAATATAAAATATTATTTTCTTTAATATTTATTTGGGATTTCATTATTGGTATTTAATTAAGTGCTTATCAAATGTCAAAGTTGGAAAACAATATATAGAAACAACTGAATGAAATGTAAGATTATTCTTTTTAAGACTGGGATGACCAAAGTTTACCATGTGTATTACTCCATATATTTAAATTTTCTCATATATTTAAATTTATTCCCTGCCGTTTTTGCATTTTACATATTATAGATGTACCCTTATCTTCAAAGACCGATCAATGTAAGGGCATAAAGATTTAAATATTTCTTTATTTGTAATTAATGTTCTAAATTGACATATTCTCTTCAATTTCTCCATTAAAAAAAATTAGTGTTTAGATGAATTATTTGTAGCTATATGATTATTTATAACTATATGATTGGGAGTAAAGATTGGATAGTTGACAACCAAAAATTTACAATAATTTATCCAAAAATTATGAATAAGTATTAGAAGTTAGAACTATTCATGATGATTTTTTGGATTACTTATGTATTTGTATCATGATAAAAGAGAATGGTCCATAATCTTTTAGTTAAATTGTCTAATTACTTGATCTCATTATTGTTCTAACAGAGTTTTTGATTGGATAAAGGAAGCGGAAAAAAATGTTTAATGGTAGCTCCTAGGCAGCTTGCCATTGTTCCTTGGTGGTGGCTGTTATATGATAGTAACTCAAGGTATGTGAATAATTATTGTTGCATTATTTACATATATGCAAATGTACATTTTGGTAAATACCAATCTGGTTCTAACTACAAATACTTGTGCATCACTCTATATAATCATAGTAACTTTATTATAAGTATTTTCTTTCTAGTATAACAAACTAATAAGTGTGGGAATTATGGTCACTCTAGTTGGGAACTGTTAGCTTGTGTGTTGAGTTGTACAATATAGTATTATATTTTCTGCATACCTCAATTGAAAAGAAGCATTTAGGGATCAGGTGACAAGACAAATTAATGGGTTGTTTAGAGTCCTAACCTACAATACCAATTTTTTTTAAAAAATTATGTATATATTATAAATTTTGCTTAATATTTTGATAAAAGATGTTATTTAAAGTATAAAATAGAATGCTTTTTTTGAAAATAAAGTAGCAAAACAATATTATGAAGGGTATTTTTCAAAATATTCACATTTTTATCTATTAATAATATCATTTTAATAACAAAATTTTGAGCTAAGACTAAACCTTTTTTGTTAAAATTTGCAATCTCTTTAGGTATTGGCTTTTTTGGGCAAAAAAATAACAGAAAATAGTAAAACAGTAGTGCTAATAAAGATAATTAAATACAACATTATGCATATTTATTTCCTATATGAATGCAAATAAGAAGTCTATATTACATGTAGCCTGATCTATTACCTTAAATAATTTGAATAACTTCACCTCACCGGTCACACCCAACCAGCTAATTACAATTTAAAGATAAATCTAAATAATTTTGACTATTCTTGGTCTCCATTCGTGAATGCAAGTCAATTTTATGAAATGCAGGTCACATGACATTATCTTGTAAAAGATGTAAATCACTTTAGGCAATTACGGTTAGAAATGATAGTATTGATAGAGAAAGTGTTATTTCACAAAATAAATATTTAATAATATTTTTGATATGCACATATTTTGATATTTAATATTTTATAATATTATTGATATACACATATTTTATAAAAAAATAATATTTTAAATATGATTTAATAGTAGAATTAGAACTACAAGTTCGATTGAATAATAAATAAATAATATATAAAAAATATAAAAATATTTTTATAATAAAAATAACTGAAAATAATAGAGACTCAATAAGGCTCGAACCTTACGAGCCGAGTAATCGGAAGTTCGAACTCAACTCGGTTACAAATTTGAAAACCTCGAGCTCGAACTCGAGCTCGGCTTGATTAATTCCCAGCCGAATTGGAATTTTTTACGAGCCGAGTTCGAGTAACTCACGAACAGTTTGACTAGTTTACACGTATTCCGAACGCATTGCAAGTGATGAATATGATTAAAGTCGTCCTCTCATCGCATGTATCATGCATTCATGCCTCAATGTATTATCATGTGAACAGATTTTCAGAGGAGGTTGCTGTACTTGACAAGGGGCGGTGTGTTGATATTCGTGGCAAAATGAAAATTGGAATGTTGTCTCCTCACACCACTTATGAAACATATCTTGTCTTTAAAATATATGAGGATGCCTGCGGACTTGATTCGGCAAAGACATCCATTAGATTTGTTAATGAAAGAGAGGAGGTGCCTGATGATGAAGCTAGCATAGTTTATCCTGATCCAAGAACATCTGCACACAACATTGAGCAACGAAATGGAGAGTTTAGTCGGTGGAGGAAGGACGAATGGATGGAGATTAAGATAGCAGAGTTTGAGACTGGTGCAAGAGATGATGATGATGAGGTGGAGACGCGATTTATGTCAACTGATACAAATGTACTCAAGGCTGGCCTTATCGTACAAGGTTTCGAGTTTAGGCCTAAACAACCCATGGCAGTTGTTTAATGAATTTATCTGTTGGCATGCTTTATTTTATCTTTAAAAACTTTCCTCATGTAATATGAATTATCTGTTATTTGAAGGATGTTAATGAATTATGTTTTATGTAAAATTTAAGGGTTTTAAGACAATTTTGTTTGTATCATGGTGTGTCCAATTTTAAGGCCCATATCATAACCGAATACACTTTCATTTATTTAGGTCATCTCCAATTATAAATTTATTTTATAATACCTTTATATGCAATATTTCACCCTTTTAACCTGAATCACTATTTTTTTTCCAATCATGACTTTAAATATAATTTTAAATTTACTTCAAACGTCATTATAATTACATACAGCGTACACAATCCCTCCATACACATCATGAGGTATGTGTTATTTTAATATTTAATATTGCATAATAACCCGTGCGAGGCACGGGTCATTTTCTAGAATTATAATGTTCTTAATTGTTTTTTATATGTAAATGTTGTACAATGTCTAACGTATATCAAATACAAGTTGATTGTTTATCAATATGTATTATTTTCATAAAAGACAATAACAAATTACACAATGTTTCAAATATAAACCATTAAGCAAAATATATATATATTTATATATATATTATTGTTTGTGTTGTATAATTTACATTAATGAATGAATATAAATAGGGTAGTCATTGTACGTTTAAAACGAAACGATTATACTTAATCTGTAGAATGCCGTTAGTATGTTTACAAATAAAAAGTTAAAAAATAACATTTATGTTGAATATAGAGTTAACCAAAAATTTTGAATTTTATTTAAATAAACTATATGTAGTGGTCTATATTATTACTGAGTTCACTACTAATTTACAATTAACTTACTCAATTTAAAATGATAAAAAATGCATAATTGAAATCAGGATGACTTGCAATCATAATATACAATAATGTAAAATTTACACTATTGTTAATATAAAAGTTGATTTTAATAAAAAAATGTTCATTTTTGAAATTCAACTTATGTATGCTTGGAAAAATATTAGTTTTTTATTTACACTACGGTTACCAAAGTAACATTAAGTTATATGTGTGTGTTAGCATGTATATTATAGTATGTTACATTTCTTAATAAATTACGATGATTTCAATTATTTATATGCTAAATATCTGATTTATGTATATTTTTAATCACTATTAATATCTAGTGAGATAAATGATTACTTAAATAACATGCATTTATAATTATTCAAAATAAAAATTATGTAATAAATAAATTGCAATAATTTATATATGGTATTCATATTATCACTAACAAACAATCTATATCTAGTTTTTACGCAACTGAGTATCAATCATGGTTGTAACATAAAAATAAATTATATATTATAAAGACTTATTATTGATATTCATGATTTTTTTCAAGGATTCGAAGGAAAAATTATTATTATATCGTTATTTAAACCATTTTTAAGTTCCTTTCATTACTACTCTAATATTTTTTCATATAATAATTTAAAAATATTGTATTCTATTATCCTAAAATTAAGTATTTTTCAATTTGATAAAATTTTATAAATATCATTTGAACTGGTTAATTCATTCAAATTAGTGAATAATATATATTTTTTCTTTAAATAATATAAAATATATTGAATCAAATGTCACAATATAGTATAGATAAAACTTTTATTTAAATAATTTAAAATATCAAAATAATTCAAAATATTTGTACAATATTATCTTAATCAATGAATATTATTTATCTAGAAGAATTCTTTTTAAAAAGCTAGTTTTTTTAAAGTGAAAAATAAAAAATAAATCGATTTAATATATCATCGTATTTTAAAAAATCTTATGATATCTAATATCAAATTTCGAATATTTTTAAAATCGGACTGTTTTCTATCTCCATGACTTCCTCAGACTCTGTGCTTGGTTTCTGCAATTCTTCGAAGTAGACGGAGCAATCCAGGTCTGATGAATTTTGAACAAGTTTGGACAATGCATCAGCTTCTGAATTCTCCTCTCTGCTGATTTGGATGACTTGGACTGTTGGTATGGAGGCTAGGTAGCTTTGGACCAGAGCCTGATAATTGGCTAGAACTGGATCCTTGGCTATGTACTCGCCATTTGTTTGCTTTACGACGATCTGGGAGTCGCTGTAGATTTTGAGATTCTGGATCCTGAGTGTTGTTGCTAGCTTCAATCCTGAAATCAAGGCCTCGTACTCTGCCTGGTTGTTTGTTGCTGAGAATGCAAAAGAGATTACTGTTTGAATTGTGAATCCTTCCGGGCTATTTAGGATGAGCCCGGCTCCCGATCTTTCATTTGTTGAAGAACCATCAACTTTGAGAGCCCAGGCTTCTGTTTCTTGATCTGTGTTTCTCTCAGGGTCAATGCTCATGGGCGCGGGCTCTTCTTCTGGGAAATTGCATTCTATGATGAAATCAGCTAGAGCCTGGGCTTTGATTGCTGTTCTAGGAATGAAACTTAGATTGAACTGACTTAACTCAACTGCCCAATTTACCAATCTCCCTGAGACATCTGGCTTGTGTATTATCTTTCTTAATGGTTGATTTGTTACAACCCGTATTTCTCTTCCCTGGAAGTAGTGTCTTAGCTTTCTGGATGCTGTGACTAAGGCAAAAGCAAACTTTTCTAGACTCGGGTACCGGGTCTCTGCATCTTTTAGCACTTGGCTCACATAATAAACTGGTTGCTGTTTGTCGTTCTCTTCCCTGATCAAGGCTGCTCCAACTGCCAGGGCCCCTGCTGACAGGTAAAGGGATAGGGGTTCCCCAGGTTGAGCTTTCGTTAAAACAGGGGGTTGAGAAAGGTACTTTTTGATTTCTTCAAATGCGCTTTGGCATTCCTGGCTCCAATTGACTTCTCTCTTATTGGTTGCTCCTTTTAACAGGTCAAAGAAGGGTAGGCATCTCTCAGCTAGCTTGGAGATGAATCTTCTGAGTGCAGCTAGTGATCCTGCTAGCTTCTGCACATCTTTTTGTGTTCTAGGAGCCTTCATCTCTTGGATTGCCTTTATCTTTATGGGTTGGCTTCAATTCCTCGGTTGCTTATCATGAATCCAAGGAATTTTCCTGCCCCTACTCCAAATGTGCATTTTTCTGGATTGAGCCTGAGTGAGTATTTTCTCAAGTTGTCGAAGCATTCTCTCAGATCTCCTATGTGCCCGGGGAAGCTTGTGGATTTTGCAATTATATCATCCACGTAGGATTCCAGGTTCCTTCCAATCTGGTCCTTGAAGATTTTATTCATTGCCCTTTGATATGGTGTTCCCGCTTTAGTCAATCCGAACGGCAGCATTACATAGGCATAGACCGCCCTGTGGGTGATGAAGGCTGTCTTTAGAATGTCTCTAGGATTCATTTTGATCTGGTTGTACCCTGAGTAGGCGTCCATGAAACTTAGCATCACGTGCCCAGAGGTTGCATCGATCAATTGATCAATATTTGGCAGAGGGTAGGGTCTTTGGGGCATGCACTGTTCAAGTCTGTGTAATCGATGCACATTCTCCAACTTCCGTTTGCTTTTTTCACCATCACTACATTTGCTAGCCATTCCGGGTACTTGACTTCGCATATTATTCCGGCTTTCAGTAGTTTCTCAATTTCTTCATCGATTGCTTTCTGCCTTTCCGGGGAAAAATTTCTTTTTTTTGCTTGACTGGCTTCCTCTCTGGGTTGACGTCCAAGCTATGCATCGCTATGGATTCATCTAAACCGGGCATGTCTCTTGGTGTCCAAGCAAATATGTCAGAGTACCCTTGGAGTAGCGAAACCAGGTCTTTTCTAAAATTAGCCTCGAGCCCGGATCCTATCTTTATCTTTTTGGAAGGATCGCTTGTATTGATCAGAATTATTTCTGTTTCAACGGCGGCCTCTATCTTGGATTGATCCGTATTTGATACCATCTTCTGGATCTGAGCCTCTGCGTTCTTTTTCATATAAATCTGAGCCTGGGCTGTTATCTCTTTATTGTTTATTTTTCTAATTTTTTCTGGGTTGGTTGCTTGCACAGTAGGGTTGGTTTGGGCAAGGCCTAGGCTCAATTCAATCCCTTCTGTGACTTGGTTGCTTTTTTGCTCTTCTGAGCTTGGTTTGGTTGCTTTTGGATTTGAGAGGGACTCTATGACCTGAACTTCTTTCCTCGCATCGTCCCTTGAGTGGGGGCGATGTTTCTTAATACTTTGTTGTTTCCGGAGTACCACGGCCTTTCTCTTGTTGCCTTGGTGGGTTTCAGCCATTACCAGAGCCTGGCTGTAACATCTTTCAGCTACTTCATAGTCTCCCTTGATTTCTCCTACCCCGGTCGGAGTTGGGAATTTGATTTTCAAATGTGATATGGAGGTGATTGCCTGGATCCTGGTCAAGGCCAAGCGCCCGATTATGCCGTTGTAGGATGAAGGAGTATTGATCACGTAGAACTTTATCACATGGGTAACTTGGTTTGAGCCCGATCCGAATACGACTGGCAAGTATAAAGTTCCCTGGATCGGGACCAAGTTGTTCCCGAACCCATACAGAGGGTCCTCTTGGCATTCATTTGAGCGTACGCTCCCAAGCTTCATCCTGTCCACGGTATGCTCGAAGAGTATGTTTACTGAGGATCCATTATCGATCAATATCCTTATTACTTTGTTGTCAAAGATATCAAGTGTTACGACCAAGGCTTCGTTGTGATTTGGGTTGACTCCTTCATAATCCTTGTTGCTGAATGAGATGATCATCTCCGGGTAGGATTGAATGGAGAATACCTCATCTCCTGAGCCCGGGCTCCTAGGGGGAGAGTGTGAACCTCCCAGGACCACGTTTCCCACATTCTTGCCTTTTCTTTGCCTTTCCTCTCTCTGATTTTTCTCCCTTGAGATGTATTGATTTAGGTTGCCTTTCTTGACTTGATCTTCAATGAAGTATTTTAAAGAGAGACAATTTTCAGTCTTGTATCCATGGGTTTCATGATAGTCGCACTGCCTGTTGTAAGGCATGCTCTCTGGCGGAGTCTGCATTGGCTTTGGAGGATAGTAGAATGGCTTTCCCTTGATCTCCTTTAGTATCTCTTCTCGGGTTCTGTTTAGTTGTGTCCACTCTGGCTCTTGCTTGGGCTCCCTTTGCTGCTTAGGGAGACCGGGATCACTTTTGGACTCTGTTTTAGGACCCAATCTTTGGAAAATTGGGGTGTTTAATACCACATTTGTTTGCTGGGTTTGGTTGCTTTGTTTGAACTTTTTCTCCTGATGGTAACCCCCTTTCGGTCGGTCATCAAAAGATTTGTTCCTGTTCCCTCCATTCCGAGTCATTCTCATCGCCTGGAGAACATCTGTTTCTTTTATGAACCGGGCTGCCATGGAATAAGCCGCGGCCAGGCTTTGGGGCTCTTTGTTTATCAACTCCACAATATACCTCTCATTGTGTTCTGGATCCAGGTTTCTTCGAAATATGCTTAGAGCCTCCCTTTCATCGAGATTCGAGACTTTGTTGATGGCTTCCCGGAACCTCCGCATATAGGCTGAGAGTGCTTCGTTATCATATTGGCGGATTGTCTCCAGGTGGCACATGTGCATTTATGTGTTTTATTGGCTCTGAATCTTCTAAGGAAGGCTCCTCTGAATTCTTTCCAGGAGTGGATGCTTCTTGATGGGATTCTGCTGAACCATCTTTGAGCCCCCCCTTTGAGGGTCGAGGCGAAGAATTTGGATTTCGTCAAGTCATTGTAATAGTATATCTGAGCTATCTGTTCAAAGTAGTTGAGGTGCTCTTCCGGATCCCCCAGTCCGTCGAAAGAGTCAAAGTTGTAATGTTTGAGATTTTTCTGTCGAAGGATGGCTTCTAGGGAGTGACTGAAGGGCGTGAGGGTCTCCCCAACTTCCACCCCGGATTCTTTCTCCATTTTTCTCTGGAGCTCGTAAATCATGTCCTTGAGATCTTTCTGACCCTCATCTTCGTCATCAGAAATAAGTTCGGGGGTAGGGTCCCTCCGAGTTCTTTTGCCTCTTACTTTAGCTAGGAGCCTCTCCTCCTCCAGTTGCATTCTTTTCTGAATTTTTTGCTCCAGCTTTTCCTCTTCTTCCTTTCTTATCTTTTCTCTGATTTCTTCTAGCTTTTTCTTTCTGGTTGCCTCTGTCTCCTTTTTGCTAGGCTCCTTCTGATTCTTCTTTGCCTTGGCCCCAATTCGGTCGAAGACAGATCTCCTGGATTGCTGAGAGTCCCCGGACTCTTCTTGCTCATCATCTTGCTCAAATTCCATCTGAGCCCGGGCTTGTTCATCTCTGTAGAGCCTGATTGCTTCAGCAAGTTCGTGGCTTGTTAAGTTAGCCATATGCTCCTCTGCAACTGGAACATTGGTGTACTTGTACTGATTGAGCTCTATGACATTTCTGGCATCCCTTACCGGGGTATGCTGCGTCAGTGGTTGCTCCTGGAAGATCTCTCTGTCTCCAGGTTCTTGGGCTTGAGAGGGTTCTTGATCCTGAATGTGGGTACTGGCGGAGGGCCTACCAACTGTACTTTTTCCTGCTCTTGCCATTACCACAATTGTGCAAACAACTGACCAAGATTTGAGGCTACAAATGTGGATCTGGGGTTGCTTTTTTGAAGATTACAAAAAATTTCCAGAATAACAGCAAGCAAACTTTTCTGGGTTTTGCTAAGAATGATACTAAACAAGAACAGCAGGCTCTTTAACACAAAAGAAAATATGCAAGCTAAAACAGTTCTGGGTTTTAAAATCACCAAGACTATCAAACCCCAGGCTTCAAGATTACAAAAATTATCAAACCCTAAACAACTAAAACTTAACAAACAAGGGCGGGCTCACACAATCGAGGCCCAAATCAACAAGCTCATATAAACGTGGCTAAAATGAAATCTCATATTCAAGAAAGGGCTTGGTTGTTTATGTTCTTACAGGTTTGGAAGTGGACTCTCTCAAGAGTTTGCTGATGGAGATGAATCCAGGGGCACCGAGACCCAATGATGGAGCACCCTCCTTCTAGCGCCAAATGATAACTCCTGGTGGCGGGGCTGCTCATCCGACGCCGTCCTGGATCCTTTGCCGCCGTAGAGGTGTAGCTGTGGTTGGGTTCCTACAAAACAACGCCGGAAGGGGGGTTGGAGTCCCGCGGCGCCTCCGGCATGAGAGTATGAACCAGCCTTTTGGGAAGACGAAGATGAATATAAATGTAAGGTTGCTGTGTGTTTGTGTGTGGATGTGTATATGCAGTGGCTGCTGTGTGTTTTTGAGTGTGTGAGAGAGTGTAAGTGTGTGAGAGTGGATAATTTCCAACCCCTAAACCCTTCAGCCTTGGGGGTATATATAGCCCCAAGGTAGGGTTTAGGGGTAGTTACCTCTAAATCTGGGCCGTTGGATCTTGGGACCAGAGGACGCCTGGCTTGGGTGGATTGCTTATATGTGTCCAGGGGAGGACCACCTCCAGAGTATCCTAACGGCCCCTGACACGCGCCGTGCTTGTCTGGTGTGCTGGTTGTTGATAGCTGTCATAGTCACGTGCCCACGTACCTTTGCTTGGTGGGTTGTGGGATGCGCATGTGTTTGCTGGGACCCCCCTCACTGTGGTTTTGGCCCCGATCCGGATCCGGGTATGCAG
This sequence comes from Apium graveolens, assembly GCF_009905375.1. Lineage (NCBI taxonomy): Eukaryota > Viridiplantae > Streptophyta > Magnoliopsida > Apiales > Apiaceae > Apium > Apium graveolens. Next base: position 169,984 of record NW_027420377.1, read on the forward strand.
GCGGATCCGGATCCGGGAGTAGGATAGACCCGGGCTTGGGCTCCTATGCTTGACTGGCCTGGGAGAGGGGGGTCTTAGCAGGTCGGTTGAGCCTGCCTCCCTTTAGTCCAGGTTGACGCCTATCCGGGTCTCTTATACCCTATCACTATCACTACTACAGCGATGACATTGTTGCCCAGTGAGACATCTGATCAGACCATTGTATTATATAATGAAATATATTTTTACTAAATTTATAAAATACTTTTCGAAAGATATAAATGTGAACATAAGAAGCCCACTTTATAAATATTTAATTTATTATATTTGAATATATATTTATATTCATATTTATATTTCAAATTTAAATGTACAAAATTTTTTATTTCGAAAAATATGATAGAATTTACACTCAAAGTACTTCATTCGTGGTTATGACGTGTTAAAATATTTTGATACATAATTGTATATTATTTTCTTCTAACCGGACTTTATATCATAAATAAATTATTCTAAAATTAATATTATATTTGTTATTATTTTTTATTTTTTTACCGTACTTATTTTACCAAAATAGAAGGTCAAATCAACAATATTTATGTTCAAAAAATTTTAAAAAATGATATCAAAAATTTATATAAAATCAACAAAGGGTATCAAATTTATAATGAATTTTAAAAATTTTTATAATTTTTTTCAGGGACACAAAAAAAAATTATTTAGAAAAAAATAAAAAAATTCACTACTTCCGCGGAAGTATATGCTTCCGCAATGATTCATTGCGGAAGGAGAGAAATTTTTTTCTAATTCGCGCGTCATTGGCGTGTTGGTTGGTTGGAAAATTGAATACTCCTTCCGCAATGATTCATTGCGGAAGCAATAAATGCAACTTCAACTACCTCCTTCCGCAATGAATCATTGCGGAAGGAGCATTAAATGCATTCTTACCAACCTCTTTTTTCGAATTTTCAAATATAAATTACTTAAAAAATTTATAAAAAATTGAAAATAATATAAATTTGGTCAAAAAACTTACACAGCTTATTTTCTAAAAAAATAATTTGTACATTTTTTTCTGGAATTTTTTGAAAATATTTTTTTATTTTTCCTTTTTTCATTACTTACTCTAATTTTCATATTTAAATTACTTCAAAAAATCATAAAAAATTAAAATTAATATAAATTTAGTCAAAACATTATAATATTTTTTTCTCAAAGTTTTTATTTTCCTACATTTTTTCTGAATTTTTTTAAAAATATTTTTATTTTACCTTTTTTTATCACTTAATTCGAATTTTCAAATTTAATTACTTTAAAAAATCAAAAAAAATGAAAAAAATTTAAATTTAATTGTGAAAGGAGAAGAATAAGAAATTTTGTCTGTCTTAATCGCTTGAAATTGTGTCGGTTATATGTAATTTTGAAAAGTTTAGATTAAAGGGGAGTTTGTTGGAATTTAATTTTAACTTGTCCTTATTCACGAATTCTAATTGATAGTTGTTAGTTTAGTGTGTGCTTAATGTTGTCCGAGTCTTCAGTTTCTGGTGAGCATAACGAGATAAAATAGGAGCATTACAAAATAAGATGTTAATGTTTGAGTTTCTTTAGGACTTTCAGTTTTCCACATCCTAGTTTGTAGGAGTCACTTTCTTATTGTTTTTCATTATATATTGTAATTGCTTTAACATAATAAAAAATAGTAGTTCGGCAAAATACTTGTTTTCTCCCGTCATACACAAACACACACACATATATATATATTGTATATTGCTTACATTGTGCCAACATTAACTATTAACAATATTTGCTATGGAATGAACCCTTCTTTAATATATGTTTCATTCTTCCAACAAAGGCGGGATGACAAAAGTAGTCCATAATTACCGTAAATGAAGTGATAGTATAAAGGTATCTAGGAATTTGGCCATATGATAAGCCCATATGATAAGAGCATGAGCATCTTCAGCAGCACCTCACTTTAGCAAAATAAATTTTTATGTTTTTCTGGTTTGTCTATCAAACAAATCTCAATCAACGAAAATTCTAAGGTTAAATTTATTAGTAAGCTCACTTTAAATGTTACTGTGCAAAATTTACCACAAAATCATGTGAACGATTAAAAATGGATTATAGTTTCCTGAGACATTTCCAAAATTGCAGCATTTTGTTCTCAAACAAAATTTTAAGACTCACCAAAGAGTTCTGATCGGGGGAGATTCTAGTAAAGGGCCATCGAAGAACACGCGTCCTCCCTAAATAATTCTTTTACGTTTTTTAACCATTAAAAATTTTAAGAACATATTAAAGTGCCCACATTAAAATAAATAAAACAATAGGGTGTCATCCAAAATTTACTCGGTGCACCACGAAGTAAATATTTTTAGATCCACCCCTGGTTGTGACTAAAAGAAAGAGACATAAACATGGTATATATTGTTGGGAATTTACTATACGCGCAACAATGAGACAGTTATATATAACAAATTAACATGAACATGCAAATTCAACCAGGTAACGAAACAAACACGAAGGCACAAACAATATATAATTAGAGACCGAATTGACAAGAAATTAGAGAAAATTACTTAGCTCTATGAAGCTTTATCAGAATTAGAGAATCAGGTGAGTCGCCAAGCCCTCAAGAAGACTTGACTATTATTGAAGAGATTATTGCCCCACTTACACTGTTATGGGTTGCCACAATATCACTTACATGATAAAACAATTTAGAGCAATCCGTTCACAGATACGAGAAGGCTCAACAACGATCAACACCTCAATTCACCAAGAAAATTAATGAATATATGTATGTATATGTGGGAGAGAGCCAGAGAGATGATGTTCAAGGGTTTCTATTTATTTTCCCCAATCTATCTCCCTCTCAGATTTTCACACTTCAACTTTTGCTCTTCTCTACAAAAGTAACGTGTGTAATCTGATCTGTTATATATTGTATAAAAGCCTAATTATTATTATTATTAAAATAATAATAATCCTCACTCAAATACTAATATTTAATTTACTTATTTATACAAAACATGTTAATATAGTTTTAGCAATTGGTTTCCAGTTCAGGCCCTGAGCATAAGCCTCAGGCCCTAAACAAACCAAAACTTTTCAGCACCTCAGGACCTGAACATCTAGCCTCGGGCCCTGAACATTCCAGAAATGTTTTCAGCAAACCATCAGGTCCTGAGCTTCCAACCTCAGGCCCTGAACATTGCAGAAACTTATCTCAGAACATCATCAGGTCCTGAACCTCCAGCCTCAGGTCCTGAACATTGCATAAATTTCAAAATATGCTTCTCGACTAAAATCGAAACAATTCTTGTACAAATAAGCATTCTTGCTCTTATTTCTACATGGATTTCACTAAGAAAATATCTTAGATCCCAATATGAAAGTTTATGTCCTTATAGCAAGGAACAACCTCCACTTGTTATTAACCAAAAATTACGTCAAGTGAAGGTGATGAAGTATGGGAAGAAACTGATAACTCCGGAACAAGATTATCAGCCTCAAATGACAACCACAGTAGCACTGCTGCAAGTGATGTGCAAAGCCCAAGTATGTCTAGCTCAGTCTCTGGGAGAGAAATGTCAATAGGGGGCAGTTCAAACTCTAATAGGTCCATATCGAGCTCAGAATCTGATGATGAACCTCGAAGGTACATGCCACTAAGTGAGATTTACGGTGAAATTGAACCCATTGATTTGGAAAGTGAAGAATTGTATCTAATAGGGTTAGATGAGCCAGCAAATTAAACTAAGCAGCTAGGGGAGCTGAATGGAAGAAAGCTATGGAAATTGAAATGGATGCTGTAGAGAGAAATGGAACCTGGGAGTGGGAGTTAACAGAGCTGCCTCAAGGTCGAAAACCCATTGATCTGAAATGGATATACAAGATTAAACGAGATGCAAACGGAAATATTATTAAACATAAAGCAAGGATTGTAGCCAAAGTATGTGTGTAGAAATAAGGCATAGACTTCGATGAGGTTTTTGCACCAGTCATGCGAATTGAGACAATAAGCCTACTGCTTTGCTCATGCTGCAAAAGGGAACTGGGAGGTTCATCATCTTGACGTCAAAACGGCTTTTTTGAACGGGAAAATCAAGGAAGAGGTCTATGTTAGGCGACCCGAAGGTTTTGTCAAACCAGGACAAGAACATCTTGTTTACAAACCCTTAAAAGCTCTATACGGTCTTCGTCAAGCTCCCAGGGCTTGGTACTCAAAATTGAACAAATGTTTGGAAGAGTTGGGCTTTGTCAGGTGTGCTTATAAGCAGGCTGTGTACACAAAAAATAGGGGAAATGAAGTGATAATAATTGGCATCTATGTCGATGATATTCTCCTAATAGGAGCAAATGTTGCAGCCATCACAGAGTTCAAGGAACAAATGGCAAGTAAGTTTGATATGTGTGATTTAGGCAAGCTAACCTATTACTATCTTGGTATTGAAGTTAAACAGGGAAATGGATATATTCAACCAAAACAGACGGGGTACGAGAAGAAAATTCTTAACAAAGCTGGTATGTTGTACTGCAGCCCGACTAAAGTTCCGATGCATCCCAAGGAAATCATCAACAAAGACGAAGGCAGAAAAGAAGTCAACTCTACTAAGTTTAAAAGTATAATCGGAGGTTTGAGATATCTTGTCCCCACCAGACGTGATATAGCATATTATGTGGGCATTGTGAGTAGGTTTATGGAGAGACCAACTCTTCTACATCAGGCTGCAACAAAACTTATACTTCACTATGTAAAAGGGATATTGAATTTCGGTTTAATCTACTCACGGGACAGTGACAACGAAGTTTTGGTCGGATACTCAGAAAGCGATCTTGCTGGTAACGTGGAAGACAGAAAAAGCACCGGGGGGATGGTCTTCTACCTCAATAAAAGCTTGATAATATGGGCCTCACATAAACAGAAATATGTGGCACTCTCATCCTGTGAGGCCGAGTTCATGGCGGCTACTGCAGCGGCTTGTCAGGCTATTTGGTTGGGAAAACTGTTATCTCGAGTTACTGAACAAGACATTGGTCCAGTTACGTTGTTTATTAACAATAAGTCTGTAATAGACTTGGCTAAAAATCCGGTGTTTCACGGTAGAAGCAAACACATAGATATTTGGTATCCTTTTATACGTGAATGCGTGGAGAATGGGGAAATAATTGTAAAGCACATGTTTACTGAAGAACAAAGGGCAGATTCTCTCACCAAAGCCCTGACCTATGTTAAATTTGAAATTATAAGGAATCTGCTTGGAGTAAAGAAATGCATTCAGAAAAGTTTAGATTAAGGGGGAGTTTGTTGGAATTTAATTTTAACTTGTCCTTATTCATGAACTCTAGTTGATAGTTGTTAGTTTAGTGTGTGCTTAATGTTGTCCGAGTCTTCAGTTTCTGGTGAGCATAACGAGATAAAATAAGAGCATTACAAAATAAGATGTTAATGTTTGAGTTTGTTTAGGACTTTCAGTTTTCCAGATCCTAGGAGTCACTTTCTTATTGTTTTTCATTATATATTGTAATTGCTTTAACATAATAAAAAATAGTAGTTCAGCAAAATATTTGTTTTTCTCTAGTCATACACAAACACACACACACATATATATATATATATATTGTATATTGTTTACATTGTGCCAACATCAACTATTAACAATATTTGCTATGGAACAAACCCTTCTTTAATATATGTTTCATTCATCCAACAAAGGCAGGATGACAAAAGTAGTCCATAATTACTGTAAATGAAGTGCATTCATCCAGTATAAAGGTAGCTAGGAATTTGGCCATATGATAAGAGCATGAGCATCTTCAGCAGCACCTCACTTTAGCAAAATAAATTTTTATATTTTTCTGGTTTGTCTATTAAACAAATCTCAATTAACGAAAATTCTAGGCTTAAATTTATTAGTAAGCTCACTTTAAATGTTACTGTGCAAAATTTAACACAAAATCATGTGAACGATTAAAAATGGATTATAGTTTCTTGAGGCATTTCCAAAATTGCAGCATTTTGTTCTCAAACAAAATCTTAAGACTCACCAAAGAGTTCTGATCGGGGGAGATTCTAGTAAAGGGCCATCAAAGAACACGCGTCCTCCCTAAATAATTCTTTTACGTTTCTTAACCGTTAATTTTTTTTAAGATCATATTAAATTGCCCACATTAAAATAAATAAAACAAGAGGGTGTCATCCAAAATTTACTCGGTGCACCACGAAGTAAATATTTTAGATCCATCCCTGGTTGTGACTAAAAGAAAGAGACATAAATATGGTATGTATTGCTGGGAATATTACTATACGCGCAACAATGGGACAATTATATATAACAAATTAACATGAACAAGAAAATTCAACCAAGTATCGAAACAAACACGAAGGCACAAACAATATATAATTAGAGACCGAATTGACAAGAAATTAGAGAAAATCACTTAGCTCTATGAAGCTTTATCAGAATTAGAGAATCAGGTGAGTCGCCAAGCTCTCAAGAAGACTTGACTATTCTTGAAGAGATTATTGCCCCACTTATGCTGTGATGGGTTGCCACAATATCACTTCCAGGATAAAACAACTCAGAGCGATCTGTTCACAGATACGAGAAGGCTCAACGACGACCAGCACCTCAATTCACCAAGAAAATCAATGAATATATGTATGTATATGTGGGAGAGAGCGAGAGAGATGATGTTCAAGGGTTTCTATCTATTTTCCCCAATCTATCTCCCTCTCAGATTTTCACACACTTCAATTTTTGCTCTTTTCTACAAAAGTAACGTATGTATTATGATATATTATATATTGTATAAGAGTCTAATTATTATTATTATTATTAAAATAATAATAATCCTCACTCAAATATTAATATATAATATACTTATTTATACAAAACATGTTTATATAGTTTTAGCAATTGGTTTCCAGTTCAGGCCCTGAGCATAAGCCTGAGGCCCTAAACAAAACAAAACTTTTCAGCACCTCAGGACCTGAACATCTAGCCTCGGGCCCTGAACATTCCAGAAACGTTTTCAGCATACCATCAGGTCCTGAGCTTCCAACCTCAGGCCCTGAACATTGCAAAAACTTATCTCAGCACATGACCTCTAGCTTCAGGTCCTGAACATTGCATAAATTTCAAAATATGCTTCTCAGCTAAAACCGAAATAACTCTTGTACAAATAAGCATTCTTGCTCTTATTTCTACATGGATTTCACTAAGAAAATGTCTTAGATCCAAATATGAAAATTAGTGTCCTTATAGCAAGGAACAACCTCCACTTGTTATTAACCGGAAATTACGTTAAGAAGATATATTACACGTGTTCTCAAATTTCCATTTTCTAACATATATTTGGTTGGGGGAGAATAAAATATCATCCAAACACATTCATGTCACTCTCATCTCTCATCTCTCATCTAGGAGCACAAGAGTCTCAACAAAAGGATAGGCAGAGAACGAACTTTCGCTGGTTAAAAAAAATCAATCAACTGATTGGCACCAAAATCATATGAAACTATCAAATTTCTGGGTTGTTGAATCCGAGTAAATTTGCTTATACGAATGATAGCTTCACCGTTATTTCTGAAACCTAACAGACAAAAGTAATTACTAGGACTCTCATTCACATCTGTATATAACAATTCAAGACTCTCATCATCTACTTTCGCCATACAAACACAACGAAGACCATTCGTGCTGAAGATAACAAGAGAATTAGCGTCGACTTCCTTAAGATACCATAAACCTGAAGGCTGAAAATTATTACTCCCTCTGTCCCGCTGGATAGTTTACGTACACTGTTTGCGCGTATTTTGAGGCTTCAATAAAGTATAGTTTCATAATGTTTTTTCTTAAATTTTTTTTAATAAAAGTTTAAACATGAAACTTTTTTTCAGAATTAAAAAAAATAATAATATTATGGAAGTATACTGTAAACGAGCATTGAAAAGCGTGCCAAAAAGTAATGTAAACAATCCAGTGGGACGGAGGAAGTACCTATTAACGCCTCTTGAAACATGCCAATATTCAAATTTATCGAAACAGTCTTCCAGTGTCTTGACCTTTCTTCTGCCAGCCAGAGCAATGTTCCTTTAGTGTACACTACATTGTGCTCCAATATCGGGCATAAATGACACCTGTACAAGAATCACTGATAGTTTTCCAAGAATTACTCCTTAGGCTAAAGAAATCAACAGAAGATGCCACTTCAGCGTAACTAATTCTCGCAACCTCGTAGTCGTTTTTCTCCTTATCAAACCAAAATCCAATAGCTTTTTTGGCTTCTCCAAAATAACACTTTTCTCGAAACTTAGGAAGAACCTTCAGTTTTCTAACAAAAGGGTTCCAGAGATTAGATAAGTCCACGATCTTTGCGATTTTGGTAAAGCTTGGTATAACAAACTATTCCATTGCAGCAACCATGCACCTTAACATCATTAAGCCCGCAAAGAAACTCTGATTTCGCACAATTCCTATATGGTTGACTATCAAAATATATTAAATATTCGTTGCGATAAGGTAAACTGTGGCATAAGTATTTGGTTTCTTATATGGATGTTTAGTACTTTTTTCTCAAATATATGCCATGATTTCTTTCTTCCTCCGGATTAGCCATGTAAATTGGTTTTCTTCCTGTTAAAAGCGCTCTGCAAGGAAAAATCCAAAACTATAAATATCACTTTTTTCAGTCAGTTGGCCTGAATGTAAGTATTCAGGGTCCAAGTATCCTAAGTACCCTGGACTAATGTAGTTTCTTTGGTTTAATCCATGAGTACCAACCTCAAAGCTCCACAATCTGAAATTTTAGATACATTATTATCATCCAGTAATATGTTACCTAATTTAACATCTATATGAATTACAGGTATAGAAGATGCATAGGAAGATATGATAGGGCACCGGAAGATTCAGCAGCAATTCTCGACCAATTATCCAGTGATAAGCAGGACGCGCCTCTATTAATATTGTGGACATGATCTAATGTTTCATACTAACAAAATAGTGCAAGAAAATATATATTAGAATGGTTGAAGAAAATGGTAAGCTGGGATATGTCTCAGCCTCTTTTCCTGAGATATGTTATCAAAACTGTAGCATTTTATTCTGAAACAGAATTTTTAAGACTCGCTGTAACAGAAGAGTTGTGACTAAAAGAAAGAGACATGCATGGTATACACTTGGTGGTGAGAGAATAAAACATTGGGGAAAAACATCAAAAGCCTGAGATATATCAGGTTCCCTTTTCTCCTTCTAATTTACCTACGTTGATTTAATTTCTGAAAAATATGTTACTGAAGCTGAACATACGATAAAAAACAGACTCAGGTAAGCATTTGTATAATCCAATAGCCGAATTTGAATACTCTTATGAGGTGACCTCAAATAACTCACCTGTTTACACATTAAGTGGCAGTAGAAATATGCACCATCAAAGTCTCTTCACTTCATAGTTACAAATTTCTGAAAAGCTCCATGTTGTCCCTATGCAGGGCACCATTCTCTTAAGTATTCTAATTCCAGTAACAAACATTTCTCTTATATTCTCAGAACTCGCTCAATGGGGTTTGAAGAGAACCAAGGAAGGCTTCACCGTTATTTCTGAAACCTAACAGAACATAGAATGGATTACTAAACCTTTTATCCACGTCTGTGTATAATAACTCAAGACTCTCTTGATGAATTTTAGTGATAAATTTTTATATAAAAGATGTGCTTTGTGAGAATCAAACTCCATATATTTCATTCAGCCATACAACCCCATACCACTATACCATAATCTCATGCTTTTTATCATACACATAATAATAATATGTAAAGTGTGCTTAAATAAATATTTATTTAACTTTAAAGATAGTTACTTGAATTCCGCAAAAAAAGATAGTTAGTTTAATTTGTACAGTTAATTTTAAAGAATTAAATTCCGAAACAAAATTAGACATAGTACGTAAATGAATTATTATCTTATTTATTAATCTTTTTTAGTTTAAAATGTATCTCATATATTTTTAACATATTTTATTATTATAAAAGTTATTAAAATGTACATATATAATTTTTAAAGAAAATATTGAAAATAGAATCTCTTATATATAAATAATCTATAATGGTATTACATATTTAGATGAGTTCGAATTATAATGAGTTAAAGCATTTTATTTTATTCCAATTTGAAATTAGGAAATTGGCTCATTCTTTAAAAAATACTCAAAATTTGACTACATGACTCGGCCGAAAACCATCGTCAGAATGTTTAGTAAATTTAAATTACAAGTTTGGCGAGAATATCTTATCAATAATGTGAATTTTTTTAATATCTTATATTAATATAAATTAATGTGTTTGAGGTGTTTATAACATCAAGTTAATTGATTATTTATATTAAAATTACTAACTTCATTGGTAGCGTATTATTATTTTTGAGACTTGTCCCGATTTTAAACATATTCAAAATTTGTTATGAGATCTCACGAGATTTTTTAAAACTACGATAATATATTAAATCATTTTATTTTTTATTTTCCACTTTAAAAAAACTAGCCTTTTAAAAAGAATTCTTCTAGATAAATAATATTCATTGATTAAGATAATATTGTACAAATATTTTGAATTATTTTTAAATTTTGAATTATTCAAAAAAAGTTATATCTATACTATATTGTAACATTTGATTCAATGTATTTTATACTATTTAAAGAAAAATTATATATTGTTCAATAATCTGAATGAATTAACTAGTTCAACTGATATTTATAAAACTTTATCAAATTGAAAAATAATTAATTTTAGGAGAATAGTATGCAATGTTATCAAATTATTATAGGAAGAAATATTAGATTAGTAATGAAAGGAACTTAAAAACGGTTTAAATAACGATATAATTATAATTTTCCCTTCGAATCCTTGAAAAAAAATCATGAATATCAATAATAAGTCTTTATAATATATAATATTTTTTTATGTTAGAACCATGATTGATACACAATTGCATAAAAACTAGATATATATTGTTTATCAGTGATAATATGAATACCATATATAAATTATTGCAATTTAATTATTACTTAATTTTAATTTTTGAATAATTATAAAAGCATGTTAATTTAAGTAATCATTTGTCTGACTAGATGTTATTATTGATTAAAAATGTACATAAATAAGATATTTAGCATATAAATAATTGAAACCATCATAATTTACTAAAAATTGTAATATACGACAATTTACATGCTAACACACATATAACTTAATGATACTTTGGTACCCGTAGTGTAAATAAAAACTAATATTTTTCCTTGCATACATACGTTGAATTTCAAAAACTAACCTTTTTCATTAAAATCAACTTTTATATTAACAATTGTGTAAATTTTACATTATTGTATATTATGATTGCAAGTCATCCTCGATTTCAATTATGCATTTTTTATCTTTTTAAATTGAGTAAGTTAATTGTAAGTTAGTAGTGAACTCAGTAATAATATAGACCAGTACATATAATTTATTTAAATAAAATTCAAATTTTTGGTTAATTCTGTATTCAACATAAATGTTATTTTTAACTTTTTATTTGTAAATATACTAACAATATTCTACGGATTAAGTATAATCGTTTCGTTTTAAACTTTACACTAACTAGCCTATTTATATTCATTCATTAAATACAAATTTATACAACACAAAAAAGAATATATATATATATATATTGTTTAATGAGTTATATTTGATATGTTGTGTAATTTGGTATTGTGTGGTTTGGGGGAATCAGAAGTCAAGATACTTCATTCACCTATACAACCTTATACCACTACACCATATTGTCACATGTGTTTTTTATCATACACATAATATGTAATGTACTAAATTAATATTTTATTTAACTTTAAAGTTATTTGAATATTTGAACAGTTAATTTTAAATAACTTAATTCCAGATATAAAGTTAGGCATAGTACATAAATGAATTATTATCTTATTTATTGATCATTTTTTAGTTTGAAAATATATCTTATATAATTTTAATATATTTTTTATTATAAAAAGTAACTAAATAATTATATATATAATTTTTTTTAAAAAAATATTGAAAATGGAATCGCTTATATATATATAATCTATATTGGCATTATATATTTAGATAAGTTCGAATTATATTGAGTCAATGCATTTTAGTTTATTTCGAATTTAAAATCAAAACTTGGCCTATAGTTAAAAAAATACTCAAAATTTGACTACACGACAAATTTAAATTTTTGACTACACGACCCGAACCGAAAAACATCGTCACATTCTACGTTTAGTAAATTTAAATTACATGCTCGGCGATTATATCTTACAAAAAATGTGAAATATTTTAATATCTTATGTTAATATAATTAATGTATTTAAGGTCTTTATAGGATGAAGTCAATTGATTATTTGTATTAAAATTACTAACTTCACTGGTAGCGTATTATTGTTTTTGGTAGTTGTCCCGGTTTAAAAATATGAAATTTGATCATAATAGATTTCACGAGATTTGTTTAAAACTACGGTTATTATTAAATCTATTTATTATTCATTTTCATTTTTCACTTGAAAAGACTAGCATTTAAAAAGAATTATTTTTGATAAACAATGTTTTTTTATGAAGAAAATATTGTACAAATATTTTTAATTATTTTAATATTTTAAAATTTTCAAATAAGAGTTACATCTATACTATATTATAGCATTTGATTCAAGGGAATTTGCCCAATATACCAACTTTTGGAAATTTATTTACAACTCTACTACCTTACTTAAAATTTTGGAAATTTAGTTGTATCCGGATTTGCTGTTGAAATTGTTTTCGATCCGGGTATGATACCCGCCTGGGTTAAATTATTATTTTTTGCTTTATGTACTTGGGGAAATACAAGTGCATAATGGTTGTTTGCAACCTGGATTTGAATGCTAATCCGGGTTGTTTTTTGCTTTTTAATTTGCTTTCAATCCGGGTATATGAACCACCCGGGTTGATATTTGTTTTTTTTGCTTTAGTACTTGGAAATTTTAAGTACATAATGGTTGTTTGTAACCCGGATTTGAATGCTAATCCGGGTTGTTTTTTGAATTTAAATTTGCTTTCAATTCGGGTATGTCTAACCCGGATTGGTGATTGCTCCATCTACTTAGAATTTTTCTAAGCAAATAGTGGTTGCTTTCGTTTTTTGCTTCTAACCCGGGTGTGATTTAAAAGTAATAACTTTCTGAGAAAGGAAAATTCATTTCATTGATTTGCATATTTTTTTTTTCATACAAAATATCGGATCATAGATTGGTTGCTTGCCATAGGCTACAAGTTCTGGTTGCTTTTGGTTGCTTTTCTACTGGTAAAACTTTCTGAGCCTGAGTCCGTGCCATGTATTTGGTACTTCAGAGTTATCCATGTTCATGAGCTTGTATGTTCCTGGCCTTAGAACTTCCTTGACTTTGTATGGGCCTTCCCACTTTGGCATTAGTTTTCCAGTGTTTGTGGGGTCTGAAGCTTCCGTGTCTCGAAGGACCAGGTCTCCAACTTGAAAGTTTTTGACCCGGGACTTCTTGCTGAAGTGCTCTCTTGTTTTCTGCTTATATTTTTCCATTCTTGCCACTGCCTGGTCTCGAACTTCATCAATTAGCTCAATATTCGTTCTGAGCCCCTCCTCGTTTGCTATTTCATCAAAGTTGATTGCTCGATGGGAGGGGGATCCTACTTCAATTGGTAGCATGGCTTCAGTTCCATAAGCCAGCTTGAAGGGGGTTTCTCCTGTGCTTGTTCTGGGGCTTGTTCTGTATGCCCAGAGTACATTAGGCAATTCTTCTGGCCATTTGGTTTTGCTTTCCCTGAGTCTCTTCTCTATCCCCCTGAGAAGTATTCGGTTTGTTACTTCAACTTGCCCATTTCCTTGAGGGTAGGCTACTGAACTTCTTGTGCCGGATGCCCCTTTCTTGAAGGTAGGATTCGAATTCTGAACCAACGAACTGTGGACCATTATCTGAGACCAGTACCCTCGGGATCCCAAACCTCATCAATATGTTGTCCATAAAATGCAGTCTTGTTGGTTTATTGTCCTCATTGCCTTTGCTTCTACCCATTTTGTCATATAGTCAATTGAGACTAGTAAGTACCTGAGGTCTCCTCTGGCTCTGGGAAAGGGTCCCATGATATCAATTCCCCATACAGCAAATGGGATTGGTGACAAGACTGAGGAGGGTAGGACTGGGCTCATCCGTGTCACATTGCTGAAGTGTTGGCATTCCTTGCATTTTTTCACAAAGTCTATTGAATCCTGGTGGATAGTAGGCCAGTAGTACCCCTGCCTTATGATTTTGTGAGCTAGTGCTTTTGCGACATGTGGTCCCCGCAGATTCCTTCGTGAACTTCTATGAGGCAGTATTGTGCCTCTCCTGGGCCTATGCACTTGAGGATTGGGGAGGAAAAGGTCCGGCGGTAGAGTATTCCCTCTTCCATGAAGCTATTTTTTAAAGTGAAAAATAAAAAATAAATCGATTTAATATATCATCGTATTTTAAAAAATCTTATGATATCTAATATCAAATTTCGAATATTTTTAAAATCGGACTGTTTTCTATCTCCATGACTTCCTCAGACTCTGTGTGGTTTCTGCAATTCTTCGAAGTAGACGGAGCAATCCAGGTCTGATGAATTTTGAACAAGTTTGGACAATGCATCAGCTTCTGAATTCCTCTCTGCTGATTTGGATGACTTGGACTGTTGGTATGGAGGATAGGTAGCTTTGGACCAGAGCCTGATATTGGCTAGAAACTGGATCCTTGGCTATGTACTCGCCATTGTTTGCTTTACGACGATCTGGGAGTCGCTGTAGATTTTGAGATTCTTGGATCCTGAGTGTTGTTGCTAGCTTCAATCCTGAAATCAAGGCCTCGTACTCTGCCTGGTTGTTTGTTGCTGAGAATGCAAAGAGATTACTGTTTGAATTGTGAATCCTTCCGGGCTATTTAGGATGAGCCGGCTCCCGATCTTTCATTTGTGAAGAACCATCAACTTTGAGAGCCCAGGCTTCTGTTTCTTGATCTGTGTTTCTCTCAGGGTCAATGCTCATGGGCGCGGGCTCTTCTTCTGGGAAATTGCATTCTATGATGAAATCAGCTAGAGCCTGGGCTTTGATTGCTGTTCTAGGAATGAAACTTAGATTGAACTGACTTAACTCAACTGCCCAATTTACCAATCTCCCTGAGACATCTGGCTTGTGTATTATCTTTCTTAATGGTTGATTTGTTACAACCCGTATTTCTCTTCCCTGGAAGTAGTGTCTTAGCTTTCTGGATGCTGTGACTAAGGCAAAAGCAAACTTTTCTAGACTCGGGTACCGGGTCTCTGCATCTTTTAGCACTTGGCTCACATAATAAACTGGTTGCTGTTTGTCGTTCTCTTCCCTGATCAAGGCTGCTCCAACTGCCAGGGCCCCTGCTGACAGGTAAAGGGATAGGGGTTCCCCAGGTTGAGCTTTCGTTAAAACAGGGGGTTGAGAAAGGTACTTTTTGATTTCTTCAAATGCGCTTTGGCATTCCTGGCTCCAATTGACTTCTCTCTTATTGGTTGCTCCTTTTAACAGGTCAAAGAAGGGTAGGCATCTCTCAGCTAGCTTGGAGATGAATCTTCTGAGTGCAGCTAGTGATCCTGCTAGCTTCTGCACATCTTTTTGTGTTCTAGGAGCCTTCATCTCTTGGATTGCCTTTATCTTTATGGGTTGGCTTCAATTCCTCGGTTGCTTATCATGAATCCAAGGAATTTTCCTGCCCCTACTCCAAATGTGCATTTTTCTGGATTGAGCCTGAGTGAGTATTTTCTCAAGTTGGCGAAGCATTCTCTCAGATCTCCTATGTGCCCGGGGAAGCTTGTGGATTTTGCAATTATATCATCCACGTAGGATTCCAGGTTCCTTCCAATCTGGTCCTTGAAGATTTTATTCATTGCCCTTTGATATGGTGTTCCCGCTTAGTCAATCCGAACGGCAGCATTACATAGGCATAGACCGCCCTGTGGGTGATGAAGGCTGTCTTTAGAATGTCACTAGGATTCATTTGATCTGGTTGTACCCTGAGTAGGCGTCCATGAAACTTAGCATCACGTGCCCAGAGGTTGCATCGATCAATTGATCAATATTTGGCAGAGGGTAGGGTCTTTGGGGCAATGCACTGTTCAAGTCTGTGTAATCGATGCACATTCTCCATCTTCCGTTTGCCTTTTTTCACCATCACTACATTTGCCAGCCATTCGGGTACTTGACTTCGCATATTATTCCGGCTTTCAGTAGTTTCTCAATTTCTTCATCGATTGCTTTCTGCCTTTCCGGGGCAAAATTTCTTTTTTTTGCTTGACTGGCTTCCTCTCTGGGTTGACGTCCAAGCTATGCATCGCTATGGATTCATCTAAACCGGGCATGTCTCTTGGTGTCCAAGCAAATATGTCAGAGTACCCTTGGAGTAGCGAAACCAGGTCTTTTCTAAAATTAGCCTCGAGCCCGGATCCTATCTTTATCTTTTTGGAAGGATCGCTTGTATTGATCAGAATTAGTTTCTGTTTCAACGGCGGCCTCTATCTTGGATTGATCCGTATTTGATACCATCTTCTGGATCTGAGCCTCTGCGTTCTTTTTCATATAAATCTGAGCCTGGGCTGTTATCTCTTTATTGTTTATTTTCTCAATTTTTTCTGGGTTGGTTGCTTGCACAGTAGGGTTGGTTTGGGCAAGGCCTAGGCTCAATTCAATCCCTTCTGTGACTTGGTTGCTTTTTTGCTCTTCTGAGCTTGGTTTGGTTGCTTTGGATTTGAGAGGGACTCTATGACCTGAACTTCTTTCCTCGCATCGTCCCTTGAGTGGGGGCGATGTTTCTTAATACTTTGTTGTTTCCGGAGTACCACGGCCTTTCTCTTGTTGCCTTGGTGGGTTTCAGCCATTACCAGAGCCTGGCTGTAACATCTTTCAGCTACTTCATAGTCTCCCTTGATTTCTCCTACCCCGGTCGGAGTTGGGAATTTGATTTTCAAATGTGATATGGAGGTGATTGCCTGGATCCTGGTCAAGGCCGAGCGCCCGATTATGCCGTTGTAGGATGAAGGAGTATTGATCACGTAGAACTTTATCACATGGGTAACTTGGTTTGAGCCCGATCCGAATACGACTGGCAAGTATAAAGTTCCCTGGATCGGGACCAAGTTGTTCCCGAACCCATACAGAGGGTCCTCTTGGCATTCATTTGAGCGTACGCTCCCAAGCTTCATCCTGTCCACGGTATGCTTGAAGAGTATGTTTACTGAGGATCCATTATCGATCAATATCCTTATTACTTCGTTGTCAAAGATATCAAGTGTTACGACCAAGGCTTCGTTGTGATTTGGGTTGACTCCTTCATAATCCTTGTTGCTGAATGAGATGATCATCTCCGGGTAGGATTGAATGGAGAATACCTCATCTCCTGAGCCCGGGCTCCTAGGGGGAGAGTGTGAACCTCCCAGGACCACGTTTCCCACATTCTTGCCTTTTCTTTGCCTTTCCTCTCTCTGATTTTTCTCCCTTGAGATGTATTGATTTAGGTTGCCTTTCTTGACTTGATCTTCAATGAAGTATTTTAAAGAGAGACAATTTTCAGTCTTGTATCCATGGGTTTCATGATAGTCGCACTGCCTGTTGTAAGGCATGCTCTCTGGCGGAGTCTGCATTGGCTTTGGAGGATAGTAGAATGGCTTTCCCTTGATCTCCTTTAGTATCTCTTCTCGGGTTCTGTTTAGTTGTGTCCACTCTGGCTCTTGCTTGGGCTCCCTTTGCTGCTTATGGAGACCGGGATCACTTTTGGACTCTGTTTTAGGACCCAATCTTTGGAAAATTGGGGTGTTTTATACCACATTTGTTTGCTGGGTTTGGTTGCTTTGTTTGAACTTTTTCTCCTGATGGTAACCCCCTTTCGGTCGGTCATCAAAAGATTTGTTCCTGTTCCCTCCATTCCGAGTCATTCTCATCGCCTGGAGAACATCTGTTTCTTTTATGAACCGGGCTGCCATGGAATAAGCCGCGGCCAGGCTTTGGGGCTCTTTGTTTATCAACTCCACAATATACCTCTCATTGTGTTCTGGATCCAGGTTTCTTCGAAATATGCTTAGAGCCTCCCTTTCATCGAGATTCGAGACTTTGTTGATGGCTTCCCGGAACCTCCGCATATAGGCTGAGAGTGCTTCGTTATCATATTGGCGGATTGTCTCCAGGTGGCACATGTGCATTTTATGTGTTTTATTGGCTCTGAATCTTCTAAGGAAGGCTCCTCTGAATTCTTTCCAGGAGTGGATGCTTCTTGATGGGATTCTGCTGAACCATCTTTGAGCCCCCCCTTTGAGGGTCGAGGCGAAGAATTTGGATTTCGTCAAGTCATTGTAATAGTATATCTGAGCTATCTGTTCAAAGTAGTTGAGGTGCTCTTCCGGATCCCCCAGTCCGTCGAAAGAGTCAAAGTTGTAATGTTTGAGATTTTTCTGTCGAAGGATGGCTTCTAGGGAGTGACTGAAGGGCGTGAGGGTCTCCCCAACTTCCACCCCGGATTCTTTCTCCATTTTTCTCTGGAGCTCGTAAATCATGTCCTTGAGATCTTTCTGACCCTCATCTTCGTCATCAGAAATAAGTTCGGGGGTAGGGTCCCTCCGAGTTCTTTTGCCTCTTACTTTAGCTAGGAGCCTCTCCTCCTCCAGTTGCATTCTTTTCTGAATTTTTTGCTCCAGCTTTTCCTCTTCTTCCTTTCTTATCTTTTCTCTGATTTCTTCTAGCTTTTTCTTTCTGGTTGCCTCTGTCTCCTTTTTGCTAGGCTCCTTCTGATTCTTCTTTGCCTTGGCCCCAATTCGGTCGAAGACAGATCTCCTGGATTGCTGAGAGTCCCCGGACTCTTCTTGCTCATCATCTTGCTCAAATTCCATCTGAGCCCGGGCTTGTTCATCTCTGTAGAGCCTGATTGCTTCAGCAAGTTCGTGGCTTGTTAAGTTAGCCATATGCTCCTCTGCAACTGGAACATTGGTGTACTTGTACTGATTGAGCTCTATGACATTTCTGGCATCCCTTACCGGGGTATGCTGCGTCAGTGGTTGCTCCTGGAAGATCTCTCTGTCTCCAGGTTCTTGGGCTTGAGAGGGTTCTTGATCCTGAATGTGGGTACTGGCGGAGGGCCTACCAACTGTACTTTTTCCTGCTCTTGCCATTACCACAATTGTGCAAACAACTGACCAAGATTTGAGGCTACAAATGTGGATCTGGGGTTGCTTTTTTGAAGATTACAAAAAATTTCCAGAATAACAGCAAGCAAACTTTTCTGGGTTTTGCTAAGAATGATACTAAACAAGAACAGCAGGCTCTTTAACACAAAAGAAAATATGCAAGCTAAAACAGTTCTGGGTTTTAAAATCACCAAGACTATCAAACCCCAGGCTTCAAGATTACAAAAATTATCAAACCCTAAACAACTAAAACTTAACAAACAAGGGCGGGCTCACACAATCGAGGCCCAAATCAACAAGCTCATATAAACGTGGCTAAAATGAAATCTCATATTCAAGAAAGGGCTTGGTTGTTTATGTTCTTACAGGTTTGGAAGTGGACTCTCTCAAGAGTTTGCTGATGGAGATGAATCCAGGGGCACCGAGACCCAATGATGGAGCACCCTCCTTCTAGCGCCAAATGATAACTCCTGGTGGCGGGGCTGCTCATCCGACGCCGTCCTGGATCCTTTGCCGCCGTAGAGGTGTAGCTGTGGTTGGGTTCCTACAAAACAACGCCGGAAGGGGGGTTGGAGTCCCGCGGCGCCTCCGGCATGAGAGTATGAACCAGCCTTTTGGGAAGACGAAGATGAATATAAATGTAAGGTTGCTGTGTGTTTGTGTGTGGATGTGTATATGCAGTGGCTGCTGTGTGTTTTTGAGTGTGTGAGAGAGTGTAAGTGTGTGAGAGTGGATAATTTCCAACCCCTAAACCCTTCAGCCTTGGGGGTATATATAGCCCCAAGGTAGGGTTTAGGGGTAGTTACCTCTAAATCTGGGCCGTTGGATCTTGGGACCAGAGGACGCCTGGCTTGGGTGGATTGCTTATATGTGTCCAGGGGAGGACCACCTCCAGAGTATCCTAACGGCCCCTGACACGCGCCGTGCTTGTCTGGTGTGCTGGTTGTTGATAGCTGTCATAGTCACGTGCCCACGTACCTTTGCTTGGTGGGTTGTGGGATGCGCATGTGTTTGCTGGGACCCCCCTCACTGTGGTTTTGGCCCCGATCCGGATCCGGGTATGCAGGCGGATCCGGATCCGGGAGTAGGATAGACCCGGGCTTGGGCTCCTATGCTTGACTGGCCTGGGAGAGGGGGGTCTTAGCAGGTCGGTTGAGCCTGCCTCCCTTTAGTCCAGGTTGACGCCTATCCGGGTCTCTTATACCCTATCACTATCACTACTACAGCGATGACATTGTTGCCCAGTGAGACATCTGATCAGACCATTGTATTATATAATGAAATATATTTTTACTAAATTTATAAAATACTTTTCGAAAGATATAAATGTGAACATAAGAAGCCCACTTTATAAATATTTAATTTATTATATTTGAATATATATTTATATTCATATTTATATTTCAAATTTAAATGTACAAAATTTTTTATTTCGAAAAATATGATAGAATTTACACTCAAAGTACTTCATTCGTGGTTATGACGTGTTAAAATATTTTGATACATAATTGTATATTATTTTCTTCTAACCGGACTTTATATCATAAATAAATTATTCTAAAATTAATATTATATTTGTTATTATTTTTTATTTTTTTACCGTACTTATTTTACCAAAATAGAAGGTCAAATCAACAATATTTATGTTCAAAAAATTTTAAAAAATGATATCAAAAATTTATATAAAATCAACAAAGGGTATCAAATTTATAATGAATTTTAAAAATTTTTATAATTTTTTTCAGGGACACAAAAAAAAATTATTTAGAAAAAAATAAAAAAATTCACTACTTCCGCGGAAGTATATGCTTCCGCAATGATTCATTGCGGAAGGAGAGAAATTTTTTTCTAATTCGCGCGTCATTGGCGTGTTGGTTGGTTGGAAAATTGAATACTCCTTCCGCAATGATTCATTGCGGAAGCAATAAATGCAACTTCAACTACCTCCTTCCGCAATGAATCATTGCGGAAGGAGCATTAAATGCATTCTTACCAACCTCTTTTTTCGAATTTTCAAATATAAATTACTTAAAAAATTTATAAAAAATTGAAAATAATATAAATTTGGTCAAAAAACTTACACAGCTTATTTTCTAAAAAAATAATTTGTACATTTTTTTCTGGAATTTTTTGAAAATATTTTTTTATTTTTCCTTTTTTCATTACTTACTCTAATTTTCATATTTAAATTACTTCAAAAAATCATAAAAAATTAAAATTAATATAAATTTAGTCAAAACATTATAATATTTTTTTCTCAAAGTTTTTATTTTCCTACATTTTTTCTGAATTTTTTTAAAAATATTTTTATTTTACCTTTTTTTATCACTTAATTCGAATTTTCAAATTTAATTACTTTAAAAAATCAAAAAAAATGAAAAAAATTTAAATTTAATTGTGAAAGGAGAAGAATAAGAAATTTTGTCTGTCTTAATCGCTTGAAATTGTGTCGGTTATATGTAATTTTGAAAAGTTTAGATTAAAGGGGAGTTTGTTGGAATTTAATTTTAACTTGTCCTTATTCACGAATTCTAATTGATAGTTGTTAGTTTAGTGTGTGCTTAATGTTGTCCGAGTCTTCAGTTTCTGGTGAGCATAACGAGATAAAATAGGAGCATTACAAAATAAGATGTTAATGTTTGAGTTTCTTTAGGACTTTCAGTTTTCCACATCCTAGTTTGTAGGAGTCACTTTCTTATTGTTTTTCATTATATATTGTAATTGCTTTAACATAATAAAAAATAGTAGTTCGGCAAAATACTTGTTTTCTCCCGTCATACACAAACACACACACATATATATATATTGTATATTGCTTACATTGTGCCAACATTAACTATTAACAATATTTGCTATGGAATGAACCCTTCTTTAATATATGTTTCATTCTTCCAACAAAGGCGGGATGACAAAAGTAGTCCATAATTACCGTAAATGAAGTGATAGTATAAAGGTATCTAGGAATTTGGCCATATGATAAGCCCATATGATAAGAGCATGAGCATCTTCAGCAGCACCTCACTTTAGCAAAATAAATTTTTATGTTTTTCTGGTTTGTCTATCAAACAAATCTCAATCAACGAAAATTCTAAGGTTAAATTTATTAGTAAGCTCACTTTAAATGTTACTGTGCAAAATTTACCACAAAATCATGTGAACGATTAAAAATGGATTATAGTTTCCTGAGACATTTCCAAAATTGCAGCATTTTGTTCTCAAACAAAATTTTAAGACTCACCAAAGAGTTCTGATCGGGGGAGATTCTAGTAAAGGGCCATCGAAGAACACGCGTCCTCCCTAAATAATTCTTTTACGTTTTTTAACCATTAAAAATTTTAAGAACATATTAAAGTGCCCACATTAAAATAAATAAAACAATAGGGTGTCATCCAAAATTTACTCGGTGCACCACGAAGTAAATATTTTTAGATCCACCCCTGGTTGTGACTAAAAGAAAGAGACATAAACATGGTATATATTGTTGGGAATTTACTATACGCGCAACAATGAGACAGTTATATATAACAAATTAACATGAACATGCAAATTCAACCAGGTAACGAAACAAACACGAAGGCACAAACAATATATAATTAGAGACCGAATTGACAAGAAATTAGAGAAAATTACTTAGCTCTATGAAGCTTTATCAGAATTAGAGAATCAGGTGAGTCGCCAAGCCCTCAAGAAGACTTGACTATTATTGAAGAGATTATTGCCCCACTTACACTGTTATGGGTTGCCACAATATCACTTACATGATAAAACAATTTAGAGCAATCCGTTCACAGATACGAGAAGGCTCAACAACGATCAACACCTCAATTCACCAAGAAAATTAATGAATATATGTATGTATATGTGGGAGAGAGCCAGAGAGATGATGTTCAAGGGTTTCTATTTATTTTCCCCAATCTATCTCCCTCTCAGATTTTCACACTTCAACTTTTGCTCTTCTCTACAAAAGTAACGTGTGTAATCTGATCTGTTATATATTGTATAAAAGCCTAATTATTATTATTATTAAAATAATAATAATCCTCACTCAAATACTAATATTTAATTTACTTATTTATACAAAACATGTTAATATAGTTTTAGCAATTGGTTTCCAGTTCAGGCCCTGAGCATAAGCCTCAGGCCCTAAACAAACCAAAACTTTTCAGCACCTCAGGACCTGAACATCTAGCCTCGGGCCCTGAACATTCCAGAAATGTTTTCAGCAAACCATCAGGTCCTGAGCTTCCAACCTCAGGCCCTGAACATTGCAGAAACTTATCTCAGAACATCATCAGGTCCTGAACCTCCAGCCTCAGGTCCTGAACATTGCATAAATTTCAAAATATGCTTCTCGACTAAAATCGAAACAATTCTTGTACAAATAAGCATTCTTGCTCTTATTTCTACATGGATTTCACTAAGAAAATATCTTAGATCCCAATATGAAAGTTTATGTCCTTATAGCAAGGAACAACCTCCACTTGTTATTAACCAAAAATTACGTCAAGTGAAGGTGATGAAGTATGGGAAGAAACTGATAACTCCGGAACAAGATTATCAGCCTCAAATGACAACCACAGTAGCACTGCTGCAAGTGATGTGCAAAGCCCAAGTATGTCTAGCTCAGTCTCTGGGAGAGAAATGTCAATAGGGGGCAGTTCAAACTCTAATAGGTCCATATCGAGCTCAGAATCTGATGATGAACCTCGAAGGTACATGCCACTAAGTGAGATTTACGGTGAAATTGAACCCATTGATTTGGAAAGTGAAGAATTGTATCTAATAGGGTTAGATGAGCCAGCAAATTAAACTAAGCAGCTAGGGGAGCTGAATGGAAGAAAGCTATGGAAATTGAAATGGATGCTGTAGAGAGAAATGGAACCTGGGAGTGGGAGTTAACAGAGCTGCCTCAAGGTCGAAAACCCATTGATCTGAAATGGATATACAAGATTAAACGAGATGCAAACGGAAATATTATTAAACATAAAGCAAGGATTGTAGCCAAAGTATGTGTGTAGAAATAAGGCATAGACTTCGATGAGGTTTTTGCACCAGTCATGCGAATTGAGACAATAAGCCTACTGCTTTGCTCATGCTGCAAAAGGGAACTGGGAGGTTCATCATCTTGACGTCAAAACGGCTTTTTTGAACGGGAAAATCAAGGAAGAGGTCTATGTTAGGCGACCCGAAGGTTTTGTCAAACCAGGACAAGAACATCTTGTTTACAAACCCTTAAAAGCTCTATACGGTCTTCGTCAAGCTCCCAGGGCTTGGTACTCAAAATTGAACAAATGTTTGGAAGAGTTGGGCTTTGTCAGGTGTGCTTATAAGCAGGCTGTGTACACAAAAAATAGGGGAAATGAAGTGATAATAATTGGCATCTATGTCGATGATATTCTCCTAATAGGAGCAAATGTTGCAGCCATCACAGAGTTCAAGGAACAAATGGCAAGTAAGTTTGATATGTGTGATTTAGGCAAGCTAACCTATTACTATCTTGGTATTGAAGTTAAACAGGGAAATGGATATATTCAACCAAAACAGACGGGGTACGAGAAGAAAATTCTTAACAAAGCTGGTATGTTGTACTGCAGCCCGACTAAAGTTCCGATGCATCCCAAGGAAATCATCAACAAAGACGAAGGCAGAAAAGAAGTCAACTCTACTAAGTTTAAAAGTATAATCGGAGGTTTGAGATATCTTGTCCCCACCAGACGTGATATAGCATATTATGTGGGCATTGTGAGTAGGTTTATGGAGAGACCAACTCTTCTACATCAGGCTGCAACAAAACTTATACTTCACTATGTAAAAGGGATATTGAATTTCGGTTTAATCTACTCACGGGACAGTGACAACGAAGTTTTGGTCGGATACTCAGAAAGCGATCTTGCTGGTAACGTGGAAGACAGAAAAAGCACCGGGGGGATGGTCTTCTACCTCAATAAAAGCTTGATAATATGGGCCTCACATAAACAGAAATATGTGGCACTCTCATCCTGTGAGGCCGAGTTCATGGCGGCTACTGCAGCGGCTTGTCAGGCTATTTGGTTGGGAAAACTGTTATCTCGAGTTACTGAACAAGACATTGGTCCAGTTACGTTGTTTATTAACAATAAGTCTGTAATAGACTTGGCTAAAAATCCGGTGTTTCACGGTAGAAGCAAACACATAGATATTTGGTATCCTTTTATACGTGAATGCGTGGAGAATGGGGAAATAATTGTAAAGCACATGTTTACTGAAGAACAAAGGGCAGATTCTCTCACCAAAGCCCTGACCTATGTTAAATTTGAAATTATAAGGAATCTGCTTGGAGTAAAGAAATGCATTCAGAAAAGTTTAGATTAAGGGGGAGTTTGTTGGAATTTAATTTTAACTTGTCCTTATTCATGAACTCTAGTTGATAGTTGTTAGTTTAGTGTGTGCTTAATGTTGTCCGAGTCTTCAGTTTCTGGTGAGCATAACGAGATAAAATAAGAGCATTACAAAATAAGATGTTAATGTTTGAGTTTGTTTAGGACTTTCAGTTTTCCAGATCCTAGGAGTCACTTTCTTATTGTTTTTCATTATATATTGTAATTGCTTTAACATAATAAAAAATAGTAGTTCAGCAAAATATTTGTTTTTCTCTAGTCATACACAAACACACACACACACATATATATATATATATATATTGTATATTGTTTACATTGTGCCAACATCAACTATTAACAATATTTGCTATGGAACAAACCCTTCTTTAATATATGTTTCATTCATCCAACAAAGGCAGGATGACAAAAGTAGTCCATAATTACTGTAAATGAAGTGCATTCATCCAGTATAAAGGTAGCTAGGAATTTGGCCATATGATAAGAGCATGAGCATCTTCAGCAGCACCTCACTTTAGCAAAATAAATTTTTATATTTTTCTGGTTTGTCTATTAAACAAATCTCAATTAACGAAAATTCTAGGCTTAAATTTATTAGTAAGCTCACTTTAAATGTTACTGTGCAAAATTTAACACAAAATCATGTGAACGATTAAAAATGGATTATAGTTTCTTGAGGCATTTCCAAAATTGCAGCATTTTGTTCTCAAACAAAATCTTAAGACTCACCAAAGAGTTCTGATCGGGGGAGATTCTAGTAAAGGGCCATCAAAGAACACGCGTCCTCCCTAAATAATTCTTTTACGTTTCTTAACCGTTAATTTTTTTTAAGATCATATTAAATTGCCCACATTAAAATAAATAAAACAAGAGGGTGTCATCCAAAATTTACTCGGTGCACCACGAAGTAAATATTTTTAGATCCATCCCTGGTTGTGACTAAAAGAAAGAGACATAAATATGGTATGTATTGCTGGGAATATTACTATACGCGCAACAATGGGACAATTATATATAACAAATTAACATGAACAAGAAAATTCAACCAAGTATCGAAACAAACACGAAGGCACAAACAATATATAATTAGAGACCGAATTGACAAGAAATTAGAGAAAATCACTTAGCTCTATGAAGCTTTATCAGAATTAGAGAATCAGGTGAGTCGCCAAGCTCTCAAGAAGACTTGACTATTCTTGAAGAGATTATTGCCCCACTTATGCTGTGATGGGTTGCCACAATATCACTTCCAGGATAAAACAACTCAGAGCGATCTGTTCACAGATACGAGAAGGCTCAACGACGACCAGCACCTCAATTCACCAAGAAAATCAATGAATATATGTATGTATATGTGGGAGAGAGCGAGAGAGATGATGTTCAAGGGTTTCTATCTATTTTCCCCAATCTATCTCCCTCTCAGATTTTCACACACTTCAATTTTTGCTCTTTTCTACAAAAGTAACGTATGTATTATGATATATTATATATTGTATAAGAGTCTAATTATTATTATTATTATTAAAATAATAATAATCCTCACTCAAATATTAATATATAATATACTTATTTATACAAAACATGTTTATATAGTTTTAGCAATTGGTTTCCAGTTCAGGCCCTGAGCATAAGCCTGAGGCCCTAAACAAAACAAAACTTTTCAGCACCTCAGGACCTGAACATCTAGCCTCGGGCCCTGAACATTCCAGAAACGTTTTCAGCATACCATCAGGTCCTGAGCTTCCAACCTCAGGCCCTGAACATTGCAAAAACTTATCTCAGCACATGACCTCTAGCTTCAGGTCCTGAACATTGCATAAATTTCAAAATATGCTTCTCAGCTAAAACCGAAATAACTCTTGTACAAATAAGCATTCTTGCTCTTATTTCTACATGGATTTCACTAAGAAAATGTCTTAGATCCAAATATGAAAATTAGTGTCCTTATAGCAAGGAACAACCTCCACTTGTTATTAACCGGAAATTACGTTAAGAAGATATATTACACGTGTTCTCAAATTTCCATTTTCTAACATATATTTGGTTGGGGGAGAATAAAATATCATCCAAACACATTCATGTCACTCTCATCTCTCATCTCTCATCTAGGAGCACAAGAGTCTCAACAAAAGGATAGGCAGAGAACGAACTTTCGCTGGTTAAAAAAAAATCAATCAACTGATTGGCACCAAAATCATATGAAACTATCAAATTTCTGGGTTGTTGAATCCGAGTAAATTTGCTTATACGAATGATAGCTTCACCGTTATTTCTGAAACCTAACAGACAAAAGTAATTACTAGGACTCTCATTCACATCTGTATATAACAATTCAAGACTCTCATCATCTACTTTCTCCATACAAACACAACGAAGACCATTCGTGCTGAAGATAACAAGAGAATTAGCGTCGACTTCCTTAAGATACCATAAACCTGAAGGCTGAAAATTATTACTCCCTCTGTCCCGCTGGATAGTTTACGTACACTGTTTGCGCGTATTTTGAGGCTTCAATAAAGTATAGTTTCATAATGTTTTTTCTTAAATTTTTTTTAATAAAAGTTTAAACATGAAACTTTTTTTCAGAATTAAAAAAAATAATAATATTATGGAAGTATACTGTAAACGAGCATTGAAAAGCGTGCCAAAAAGTAATGTAAACAATCCAGTGGGACGGAGGAAGTACCTATTAACGCCTCTTGAAACATGCCAATATTCAAATTTATCGAAACAGTCTTCCAGTGTCTTGACCTTTCTTCTGCCAGCCAGAGCAATGTTCCTTTAGTGTACACTACATTGTGCTCCAATATCGGGCATAAATGGACACCTGTACAAGAATCACTGATAGTTTTCCAAGAATTACTCCTTAGGCTAAAGAAATCAACAGAAGATGCCACTTCAGCGTAACTAATTCTCGCAACCTCGTAGTCGTTTTTCTCCTTATCAAACCAAAATCCAATAGCTTTTTTGGCTTCTCCAGAATAACACTTTTCTCGAAACTTAGGAAGAACCTTCAGTTTTCTAACAAAAGGGTTCCAGAGATAGATAAGTCCACGATCTTTGCGATTTTGGTAAAGCTTGGTATAACAAACTATTCCATTGCACCTTAACATCATTAAGCCCGCAAAGAAACTCTGATTTCGCACAATTCCTATATGGTTGACTATCAAAATATATTAAATATTCGTTGCGATAAGGTAAACTGTGGCATAAGTATTTGGTTTCTTATATGGATGTTTAGTACTTTTTTCTCAAATATATGCCATGATTTCTTTCTTCCTCCGGATTAGCCATGTAAATTGGTTTTCTTCCTGTTAAAAGCGCTCTGCAAGGAAAAATCCAAAACTATAAATATCACTTTTTTCAGTCAGTTGGCCTGAATGTAAGTATTCAGGGTCCAAGTATCCTAAAGTACCCTGGACTAATGTAGTTTCTTTGGTTTAATCCATGAGTACCAACCTCAAAGCTCCACAATCTGAAATTTTAGATACATTATTATCATCCAGTAATATGTTACCTAATTTAACATCTATATGAATTACAGGTATAGAAGATGCATAGGAAGATATGATAGGGCACCGGAAGATTCAGCAGCAATTCTCGACCAATTATCCAGTGATAAGCAGGACGCGCCTCTATTAATATTGTGGACATGATCTAATGTTTCATACTAACAAAATAGTGCAATAAAATATATATTAGAATGGTTGAAGAAAATGGTAAGCTGGGATATGTCTCAGCCTCTTTTCCTGAGATATGTTATCAAAACTGTAGCATTTTATTCTGAAACAGAATTTTTAAGACTCGCTGTAACAGAAGAGTTGTGACTAAAAGAAAGAGACATGCATGGTATACACTTGGTGGTGAGAGAATAAAACATTGGGGAAAAACATCAAAAGCCTGAGATATATCAGGTTCCCTTTTCTCCTTCTAATTTACCTACGTTGATTTAATTTCTGAAAAATATGTTACTGAAGCTGAACATACGATAAAAAACAGACTCGGTAAGCATTTGTATAATCCAATAGCCGAATTTGAATACTCTTATGAGGTGACCTCAAATAACTCACCTGTTTACACATTAAGTGGCAGTAGAAATATGCACCATCAAAGTCTCTTCACTTCATAGTTACAAATTTCTGAAAAGCTCCATGTTGTCCCTATGCAGGGCACCATTCTCTTAAGTATTCTAATTCCAGTAACAAACATTTCTCTTATATTCTCAGAACTCGCTCAATGGGGTTTGAAGAGAACCAAGGAAGGCTTCACCGTTATTTCTGAAACCTAACAGAACATAGAATGGATTACTAAACCTTTTATCCACGTCTGTGTATAATAACTCAAGACTCTCTTGATGAATTTTAGTGATAAATTTTTATATAAAAGATGTGCTTTGTGAGAATCAAACTCCATATATTTCATTCAGCCATACAACCCCATACCACTATACCATAATCTCATGCTTTTTATCATACACATAATAATAATATGTAAAGTGTGTTAAATAAATATTTATTTAACTTTAAAGATAGTTACTTGAATTCCTCAAAAAAAGATAGTTACAGTTAATTTTAAAGAATTAAATTCCGAAACAAAATTAGACATAGTACGTAAATGAATTATTATCTTATTTATTAATCTTTTTTTAGTTTGAAAATGTATCTCATATATTTTTAACATATTTTATTATTATAAAAGTTATTAAAATGTACATATATAATTTTTAAAGAAAATATTGAAAATAGAATCTCTTATATATAAATAATCTATAATGGTATTACATATTTAGATGAGTTCGAATTATAATGAGTTAAAGCATTTTATTTTATTCCAATTTGAAATTGGAAATTGGCTCATTCTTTAAAAAATACTCAAAATTTGACTACATGACTCGGCCGAAAACCATCGTCAGAATGTTTAGTAAATTTAAATTACAAGTTTGGCGAGAATATCTTATCAATAATGTGAATTTTTTTAATATCTTATATTAATATAAATTAATGTGTTTGAGGTGTTTATAACATCAAGTTAATTGATTATTTATATTAAAATTACTAACTTCATTGGTAGCGTATTATTATTTTTGAGACTTGTCCCGATTTTAAACATATTCAAAATTTGTTATGAGATCTCACGAGATTTTTTAAAACTACGATAATATATTAAATCATTTTATTTTTTATTTTCCACTTTAAAAAAACTAGCCTTTTAAAAAGAATTCTTCTAGATAAATAATATTCATTGATTAAGATAATATTGTACAAATATTTTGAATTATTTTTAAATTTTGAATTATTCAAAAAAAAGTTATATCTATACTATATTGTAACATTTGATTCAATGTATTTTATACTATTTAAAGAAAAATTATATATTGTTCAATAATCTGAATGAATTAACTAGTTCAACTGATATTTATAAAACTTTATCAAATTGAAAAATAATTAATTTTAGGAGAATAGTATGCAATGTTATCAAATTATTATAGGAAGAAATATTAGATTAGTAATGAAAGGAACTTAAAAACGGTTTAAATAACGATATAATTATAATTTTCCCTTCGAATCCTTGAAAAAAATCATGAATATCAATAATAAGTCTTTATAATATATAATATTTTTTTATGTTAGAACCATGATTGATACACAATTGCATAAAAACTAGATATATATTGTTTATCAGTGATAATATGAATACCATATATAAATTATTGCAATTTAATTATTACTTAATTTTAATTTTTGAATAATTATAAAAGCATGTTATTTAAGTAATCATTTGTCTGACTAGATGTTATTATTGATTAAAAATGTACATAAATAAGATATTTAGCATATAAATAATTGAAACCATCATAATTTACTAAAAATTGTAATATACGACAATTTACATGCTAACACACATATAACTTAATGATACTTTGGTACCCGTAGTGTAAATAAAAACTAATATTTTTCCTTGCATACATACGTTGAATTTCAAAAACTAACCTTTTTCATTAAAATCAACTTTTATATTAACAATTGTGTAAATTTTACATTATTGTATATTATGATTGCAAGTCATCCTCATTTCAATTATGCATTTTTTATCTTTTTAAATTGAGTAAGTTAATTGTAAGTTAGTAGTGAACTCAGTAATAATATAGACCAGTACATATAATTTATTTAAATAAAATTCAAAATTTTTGGTTAATTCTGTATTCAACATAAATGTTATTTTTTAACTTTTTATTTGTAAATATACTAACAATATTCTACGGATTAAGTATAATCGTTTCGTTTTAAACTTACACTAACTAGCCTATTTATATTCATTCATTAAATACAAATTATACAACACAAAAAAGAATATATATATATATATATTGTTTAATGAGTTATATTTGATATGTTGTGTAATTTGGTATTGTGTGGTTTGGGGGAATCGAAGTCAAGATACTTCATTCACCTATACAACCTTATACCACTACACCATATTGTCACATGTGTTTTTTATCATACACATAATATGTAAATGTACTAAATTAATATTTTATTTAACTTTAAAGTTATTTGAATATTTGAACAGTTAATTTTAAATAACTTAATTCCAGATATAAAGTTAGGCATAGTACATAAATGAATTATTATCTTATTTATTGATCATTTTTTAGTTTGAAAATATATTTTATATAATTTTAATATATTTTTTATTATAAAAAGTAACTAAATGTATATATATAATTTTTTTTCAAAAAAATATTGAAAATGGAATCGCTTATATATATATATAATCTATATTGGCATTATATATTTAGATAAGTTCGAATTATATTGAGTCAATGCATTTTAGTTTATTTCGAATTTAAAATCAAAACTTGGCCTATAGTTAAAAAAATACTCAAAATTTGACTACACGACAAATTTAAATTTTTGACTACACGACCCGACCGAAAAACATCGTCACATTCTACATTTAGTAAATTTAAATTACATGCTCGGCGATTATATCTTACAAAAAATGTGAAATATTTTAATATCTTATGTTAATATAATTAATGTATTTAAGGTCTTTATAGGATGAAGTCAATTGATTATTTGTATTAAAATTACTAACTTCACTGGTAGCGTATTATTGTTTTTGGGAGTTGTCCCGGTTTTAAAAATATTGAAATTTGATATAAGATTTCACGAGATTTGTTAAAACTACGATTATATATTAAATCTATTTATTATTCATTTTCATTTTTCACTTGAAAAAGACTAGCCTTTTAAAAAGAAATATTTTTGATAAACAATGTTTTTTTATGAAGAAAATATTGTACAAATATTTTTAATTATTTTAATATTTTAAAATTTTCAAATAAGAGTTACATCTATACTATATTATAGCATTTGATTCAAGGGAATTTGCCAAATATACCAACTTTTGGAAATTTATTTGCAACTCTACTACCTTACTTAAAATCTTGCAAATTTACTATCTTTTTAAACATACAAATAATTAAATTGCAAAAATACCATCTTCATCCCCATTCCTTTTTTAAACTTCTCCGCCCTCTCCCTCTCTCTCCTTCCCCCTCTCTTTCTCGGTCTCCCTCTCTCGCTCTCCATCTCATAATAACATCGTCTTTGTAGTAATCAGGTTTGACATCATTCAAATCCAGCAACACCTAAATCAAAGTTTTAGCCTCCCCTTCGTTACTAGAGCCACGGACCTCGTCAATTAAATTTTGCATAAACTCATCTCTCCGCTTGCTCAGTTGAACAAATTGATTCTCCAAATCTCTAAACCAAAACCAGTTCAAAACTGACGAAAAATTCCCCATATCAACAACACTTGCCAACCTAGCTGTCTAGTACGGTGGGTGCTAGTGGTAATGCAGAGAAAGGTGTTATTGACAGAGGAGGATTGATTAGTGTCAGCGAGACGACAGCGCCGGAATTGATGAAGATTGCGGAGATGTCGTAGCAGATGGAGGTGGAGAAATGGATACAACGGGTGATGATGAGGGAGTTGATTTTGGGGTTGTTTTTAGTTGGTACTAGTATTGGCCCCGCAGGGGCATTCATTTTTCGTCATTTGCAACCACCTGAACAACATATTTTGCAACTAAATGTAATTTTCAACATATTTTTTCAAATTTGCATTTGTGGTTGCATGTATGGTTGTTAACAGTTGCAGATATGCTTGCAAATGCAACCTCCGTATTTTTGCAAATATTTTTTGAAAAGTTGTATTTTTGTAATATATTTTAAAAACTGACAGTATTTTTACAAAAAGTTTATAAAATTTAGATATTTATGAGAAAAGCCCTTGATTCAATGCATTTTATACTATTTAAAGGAAAAAAATATATAATGTTCAATAATTTGAAGGAATTAACCAGTTCAACTGATATTTATAAACTTTATCGAATTAAAAAACTATTTAAGTTTAGAAGAATAGTATACAATGTTATCCAATTATTATATGTAGAAATATTAGAGTCGTAATAAAAAAACTTAAAAACAGTTTAAATAACGATATAATTACAATTTTTCCTTTGAATTCTTGAAAAAAAAATCAAGAATATCAATAACAAGTCTTTACAATTTATTATTTAATTTTATGTTACAACCATAAATGGTACTTGATTGCGTAAAAAATAGTTATGAATTTTTTGTGAGTGATAATGTGAATACCATATAGAAATTATTGTAATTTATTTATTACATAATTTTAATGTTTGAATAATTATAAATGCATGTTATTTATGTAATCAATTGTCTCACTAGATGTTAATAATGCATATACATAAATCAGATATTTAGCATATAAATAATTGAAACCATCGTAATTTACTAAGAAATGTAACATAAGATAATTTACATGCTGACACACATATAACTTAATCTTACTTTGTTAACAATAGTGTAAATAAAAAACTAACATTTTTTCATACATGCATATGTTGAATTTCAAAAAGTAACATTTTCCATTAAAATCAACTGTTATATTATCCAAACACTTATTTAACTTATAAATATTTTTCTACTTATCACTTATAATTTACTTATTCATTTTAAGTCATAAGTTACTTATTTTAAGATTTTCCAAATGGGCACATTATGTCTTGTATGAAAATAATACATGATGATAAACAATCAACTTGTATTTAATATACGTTAGACATTGTAAAACATTTACAAATAATAAAACAACTAAGAACATTATAATTGCATGATGCATAAAAAATTCTAGAAAATGACCCGTGCCTCGCACGTGTTATTATGCTAGTTCTCAAGATAACAAGGGAATTAGCATGCACTTCTTTAAGAGAGGCACGGGTCATTATGCTAGTTCTCAAGATAACAAGGGAATTAGCATCCACTTCTTTAAGATCCAAGGCTTCATTAATAAAATGCAGTCAGAAAACTTGTACTTAATAACGCCTCTCGAAACATGGAATTATTCAAATTAAATGAAATAATCCTACTGCCCTGCTCATTTTCCACCTACCCTACATCGTTTTCCCTTAATGGAAAAACTGTACCTGGATAAGAATCGCTGATAATTTTCCAAGAAAAAGTTATCGGGAAAAAAATTAGAAAAAAAGTTTCTCAGAAAAAATTTCCCTCCCGATCCCGAGAAAATTTCCCGGAAATAAAATTCTAGAAAAAAATTTCTTGGGAAAAAATTTCCAAGAAATATTTCCGTCCCGATCCTAATAAAATTTTCTCTAAAAAAAAATTTTAGATAAATTTTTTGGGAAAAAAAATCGTAAAAGAAATTTCAGTAAAACTTTCATTTGAAGTGACATGTATTTTGCTAGTATTTCAAATTCTAATTTTAAACTTGTTCTTTAATTGTGTTAGATTTGAATAAATTAAGCCCTTGTTATTTTTCAAAATTTTTTCTTTAAACCTTGGTGGCAACCATGGTTCTAGAATTTCGGCACCCTTGGGAATTACCCAAATGAATTTTGTGTTGGATGCTTCGAGAGAAAATGCAATTTCAGTAAGTTGAGCATCAGAAAATCGGACCATACTACCGAAACTTAAGTATCTAGCCAACTTAAATAATAGTGTTGCTCATGTTATCAATCTTGTATGATAAAGACATTATTATATATATATATATTGAATATATAACTAATTCACAAGAATATTGCTAATTCTTAAATCACATATGCATATAAGAATTAACAACTAAATTAGGAGAAGGGTTTGAGAAAACAAACAAAGATTAGATTTAGTCTCGAGTCCAGAAAACTGTCTCTTTAAAGCAGTTTTGCCCCGCACCATCCGTGTTTAGTGACCTGCTTCCCAGGATAAAACGAGATACTAGTATAATCGATAGATCGAATATACTCTCAGCGAACTTGAACTGAGCCCGAGAATTATCACCGGAATATTGGAAAAATTTAAGACTAAAGGGACCGAGAATGAAAGAAATGACTCTTATTTCCTCGACTTAATAAAACTGGTGCCCTAAGACTCTATTTATAAAGAGAGGCTTGAAAGGACTTGTTTTTTTTCCGATGTGGTACATGGTATTTATAAGAAAAACTAAGGAATAGGTTTGTGCTACTCTCGATGTGGTACAAAATCACTTTTTATATTAAAAGGTAAAACTTTGGAACATCAGTTCTCATTCACCTTTTACTCATTTTGAGCGTGTAAATATGTGTTGGAATCCCCTCGTAGAGGAGAATACGTTCCAATAAATACACACCACTAACACATAATGTGTCTCACTCATATAGAGTCTCTAAATGATTCACAACTTAGTCTAAAATACTAAGTTTGTCCAACAATCCCCCAATAAGATTGATGGTCCAGTAGCACGCACCACATAGACAGACGGACGTGGAGCTTGACTTGGTGATAGTTCCGGCGGTCAGATATAGCATACGATAGGTAGAGAATGCTCCTTGAACCTTCGCTCGAATAAGTATATCGACTTTACTGGTAGACCGTATGACGCGATGTCCTTGAACTGTTCGACTGTTTGTTTAAATGATGACATACTCATCACTATATATTTCCTCACTCATTCAGTTCTCATGATTATATCCATTTTGGCCCTGGAACATTGTCCTGGTTCTACAAGAGTTTCTAAAGAATTGTGCCTTGCAATTCTCCTTTGAAGCGGCCATACTTCTCCTTACATAGGTGATCTTTATCTTATAGAGTAACCCGCGTTTACTCAACCGAATATTATGTATTCAAACTTGAAATCCTTGTATTCGTTAAAGATCATTAAAACATAAAGCTTAACCTCGTACCTTACGGGTCTCACTATTTCATCATCATAGAAATAGGCCAGGGGTTACCCCCACAGTGATTTGGTCATCATAATTTAGTTGTCCCATTGAACCAAGTTCTTGGGATCTCCAGTCAGCAAGGTTGGGTGTCCACCATGACGCCGTTAAGCAATAGGAAAGGCTCATTCCTCTCGATGATTTGACAACTATCTCTCGGTCTAACTAGATTCCCTTGGCTTAAACAGATTCGCTCAGTTTAGCCATCAAGTTAGTGGATCTAAACATTATCATTTGACTTTACATGGCCAATCATGATAATTCACGTTAAGAATAGTTGTTTAATGGTATTATGTCCTCATCATAGATGTGAGACATACCATTTCATACACAATAATGTGATCTCCCAATTTGCATATTGATTACACGATATATGCATATTGAAGACACATTTTCCTTGTTATTTAGAAATATCCTTACAAAGTGGCTACTCAGCCTTTTAACTACATTTATTTTATGCACCAGACTCGTATTCCATCATGAATCGAGCTAAGTTTAGGATTTCCATGACACGGCTGCTAAGTGTGAAATGTATTCTCGAATGAATTTTAAGTTCTTAAAGTCAAATATCTAATTTACATACTATATTCACATAGTACAATTAGATATCTTTCGTATTGCAGTCCAAGCTCACGAGCACATATCATACACCTTAAATCTTATTACAATCACTTCCAAGTGACCAATTTCCATTGTACTCGTGCATCTACCCAGTTTACCAACTGTGTAGCCTATGTCTAATTTTGTACAATTTTCAAAAGTACAACAGACTTGCAATCCTTCTTGAGAGATCCTTGTTCATCTATGCTTGGATAAATATAAATCCATTCTAGCTATCACAACTTTAGCTTCGTTGATCTCTTCAAAATTCACATCACCAACATGTGGCATGTATCATCTAAGACTTTTAAAGTCACGAAGATTGTAATCTTCAAATCAAAACTTTTCAATCTCATCAAGATTTTCAGAGATGATCCTCTTGTCATTACTTCTCGCAATGATCATATCACTCACATGTAATCAATTATGACTTGCATATTATGTGTAAATAACACATGCACACTTGTCAATTCTCTGATTTTGAATCAGTTTGACATCTCATATTGACATATTTCACATTTATGAAATAACTTTACTAGTTATTACTTAAGGCTTCACTTGTTATTGATATTTCCAACTTTTAGCGTCCCAAAAACCAGCAATTTCATTTTGCATCATTCCCGAGTTTAAGCGTCCTTAAACCGGCAATCCTTATTCACATAACAACCAATTTTGAGCGTCCTCAAAATGGCAACCATGTCATTTATTTGAAGCTATTGCTTATCATAGCAATATCAAATTTAATATCCAATTATTTCGTGTCAATGTTGTTTCACTCAACATGATCACCGAAAATACAGATTTTCTACTCTTTCTTTATCTAGAGCAACCCTCAGGTTCACGTAAATAGATATTTCTCCAAATATCTATTTAAAAAGAGCGTCTCAATGGACCATCTCAATGTTCATTGATGCACTTTTAAATTTCACAATATGATAATTTTAGTAACATCTTAATGAACCTTATTCTCAAAACTCGAGAATATTTCATAAATTATATAAGGTCGTCACTTTTGACTGTAATATTTTTATTATCAGTCTGACCTTATACTTCCTTCAGACCCACATATATTTTCTCAATTTGAAAATTTATTTGGGTCCTAATGCTTCTATCTCGTAAGAAGATCTATATATTTTTTAAACAAGATTTTGTCAAATAGAACCACTCTCTCTATTTCTTAACATCCTTTCCCCCATAAAGGACATAGAGAGAACATGCACAATCCATTTTCTAGTACACGTGCTAGAAAATCTTGATTTGTTGACCCTCAGTAATAGTCAAATTTTCTCTTGATATATTCACTTATCAAGGAATTATACGAGAAGCGCAATGCTTATATTAAATTTACGAGTTCACCTTCAAGCAAATTATCAAGACATTCGAGACTAGCAATTATCCAAGTCTTTTGTTCTCTGCAGGTTCATCCTCACATTCATCCAATAACTCGTAAGTTCATTTAGATGACTTTTAATTACAGATCTACTAGGATCTACTAGCTTATCGCATAAGCATTCCTAAACTCTGTAATAGTATTCTTACGAATCTCAAAAATTATATTCATATATCGGATATTATTAGACTCAACCATTGTCTATGTATCCATCCAAAATATCTCAATTGATTTTGGATCTCATGCTACCAACAGAGGTATTGGTATCAAGTTTTGAGATACCCCCACATTTCAATTATTTTCAAGAATGTTTCATTAGATTCCACTATTCATAGAAAATTCAATAATTTTCTATTCTAGATACCCCCACAATTTTAATATTTTACAGAATGTCAGAAAACATTCCAAAACTAACAAGTAAAACTTTGGAACATCAGTTCTCATTCACCTTTTACTCATTTTGAGCGTGTAAATATGCGTTGGAATCCCCTCGAAGAGGAGAATACGTTCCAATAAATACACACCACTAACACATAATGTGTCTCACTCATATAGAATCTCAAAATGATTCACAACTTAGTCTAAAATACTAAGTTTATCCAACAGCTCAGGTGATGAGTCATTAGATATTTCAGCCTTTTTTAAGAACTGAAATTACAGGACCTAATGATTTGCATAAGCAGGCTCAATTTCATAGAAAGTGTTGAGAACCATACCGTAGCTTCGATTAATTACTCAACAGTTTCATGAGGAGCATAAACAGAGAGACTATGTGTTACACAATGATAGAATAAACCTGATGGATTAAACATGCGTCTAGGTATATTGAGCTCATTAGCAAGATCAGCTATCCAAGGATAAAACATATCGGAAAAAATGCAGTTAGGCGACAGTTTCCTGATTAAATCTTCCATGGGTTTTCGGAGGAGAATGATCCTATAAAAGACTTTAGTGGACATTTTACTGGAGGTTTTCCTGATTAAATCTTCCATGTATTCTGATTCCAATTACAAATGTTTCGTCTACATTCTCAAAACTCGCTCAACAAGGGTTTTGAATATAACCATAAGAGATTCTACGATATATAAGGATATAGTTCGAGCTGGATATCCAGAACATGTAAGGATCACTAGAGGTATCTATTGTCTCATAGTTTCATGTCAAACACTTTCAATCAAAACACTCTAGCTGTGTGCATGATAACCTTTCCTGACTACAATATGGCAACTATCACTACTACAGCGATGGCATTGTCGTCCAGTGAGACATCTGAACAGACCATTGTACAGCTAACATGGAATTGAAATACAACACTCTGCATCCGGAAACAATTTTGGGATCCCTAGCGTTGCTCCTAACTGAGGATTAGTTTAAAGTCTAGTGGTAAGACTTCTTCCCTCTTTGTTGGTAATGAGTGCTAATTAAATTTGTGTGTACAACTAACGAACTTGAGCACTTTTAACAAACTACATGAAGATAATCCAACAGTTCACAAACATCAAAAAACAAAATACTCATTAACTAGCAATTCACAAAAATCATTTAATAACTTTGAACCAAACTCCTGAGGTTGGCATATTATTCTACAATTCTGTGAATCCTACGAATGCAGTGCAAAATTAAAATTTGTCAAGCTACTTACAGTTCGAAGTCTTTAGAAACAAGGTTTTAAGAATCTTAACCATTTTCTACCATCCAACCACTTCCTCGTCACTCTCATCTAGTAGCACAAGAGTCTCAACCAAAGAATTGGCAGAGAAAATACATTTGCTGGTGGAAAATAAATCTGTCATTTGTTTGGCCCCAAAATCATATGAAACTATCTTTTCTTTTGGGTAGCTGAAACGGAGTAAATTTGTATGTATGAAAGAGAGCTTCACGGTATTTCCGAAACCTAACAGAGAACAGTGATTACTAAGACTCTGATCAGCATTATCTGTATATAACAATTCAAGACTTTCATCATATACTTTCACTATACAAACACAAGAAAGACCAATTCTGCTCAAGATAACAAGGGAATTAGCATCCACTTTAAGATACCAGCTACCGAAACTCCATATACCTAATGAAGGCTGAAAATTATTATAAATCATTAAGGCCTCTCGAAACATAGCATTATTTATATTTAATGCAACAACCTTGCAGCCCTGACTTTCCTCTACCAGCCAGAGCAATGTTCCTTTAGTATACACTAAATTGTGCCCCCTTAGCGGAAACCGGGCACCTGGACAAGAATCACCGATGATTTTCAAATTATTACTCCTCAGAATGTACACAGCAACCAAAGATGTCACTGTGGTATAATTAATTTTCACAACCTGGTAATCGCTTTTCTCCTCATCGAAGCAAAATCCAAAAGTTTCTGCAACACCTTCGCGATAATGTTCCTCTACAAACATATGAATGATTTTCAATTTTCTAACAAAAGGGTTCCAGAGATAGATTTCTCAATTTTTATGAGTCTTCGTATAGCAAATCACTCCATTGCAGCAGATATGCACCTTAACATGTTTATGTTTTAGCCCACGAGGAAACACCGGTGATGTGAAACAATTCCCATATGGTTCAAAATCAGAATATAAAGAATATTCATCAGGGTAAGACTGGCATAACAAGTACTTGCTGTTATTTGGACCATAAAGATGAGTGTTGATAAATTGAGATGATTTGATTAAAAAATACCATAATTTACAAACTAGGGTGCAACTTGTTGTAGAAAAATTGAGGATAACTTCAATTATTCTGAAGTCTTGACAAACAATTTCAGATTGAAACAATTTGGTGGTTATCCAAACTTTTCAACCGGATAAAATCAGAATATAAGTATAGAGAATGATGTATTTTGTGTGAATTCAACAACCAACCTTTTGTTTTTTTTTCTATAACGATGGCCAAATCTGTTGCAAGTATTATATAGGTGTCCAAAAGACATGTCCTAAGACACGTCCATACATGTCCTAAAATACATCCATACATGTCCAAAAGACACGTCCTTTGAGGTATGCAGTTGTGTCTAAAAGACATGTCTTTTCACATTAACACCAACCCCCGCCAATACCGAAAATCATAATAAACTTAAACAAGCATGCACACCACATTGGTCAACTATTTAATCCAATTACACTAAAATATCTAACAATCCTCCCCCATTTTAGCGTAATCCATAATTAACTAAACAAAATCACAACAAACAACAAATTTATGCATCCATGAAATATCATGACGATTGAATTTCATATTAGTATATTACACATCCTAAATATTCGAATATCAAGGTATCACAACTGATTGAACCTCTGTTATTCATAATGAATACATGAAGATAATATACACATAACTTTACATTCTCAAATGTTCTCACTTGACACTATCTTTTACTAGCCTTGTGTCCTAATCCTTCATAAGCATAATAAAGTCAAGTCCTAACTTCTTGAAGCAGCTAAACTTCATGCTCACATAGATAGCTCTTTTATTGTTGCACCTGCATATGCAATTTTTCAAAAGAACTATTAATAAGATAAACTTCAACCTCCTCAACTTGCAGGTCTGAACACATACCTTGGGATGATAATATTAATGTATTCCAATCTCTAGATGTTAAGCTTTCCGCATTGAATTCACATCTAATGTCATATTAGATGGGAATTGGGTATCTCAACATGAGAAATTTTAGATGGACTTTAATCCCACCCCTACAGCCGATTTGTA
Source organism: Apium graveolens (assembly GCF_009905375.1). Lineage (NCBI taxonomy): Eukaryota > Viridiplantae > Streptophyta > Magnoliopsida > Apiales > Apiaceae > Apium > Apium graveolens. The sequence goes on from NW_027420377.1 coordinate 212,581, forward strand.
CACAAGATCTCTTCTCAACCCTTTGGTCAAATGATCGGCTAAATTATGTTGAGTTCTTATAAACTCCACTGATATAACACCATGCATGATAAGCTCTTGAATCATGCTGTGTCTAATACCTAATTGTCTAGACTTGCCTTTGTACACTTCTCTATAAGCATTAGACAAGGCAGACTCACTATCACATATGATAGATATGGGAGATATCGGTTTAGGCCACAATGGAGTTTCATAAATCAGATTTCTTAGCCATTCAGCTTCTTTACCAGCAGCTGATAATGCTACAAACTCATATTCCATTGTTGAGTTAGTAATACAACTCTGTTTTTTTCTAATGCCCAAGAAATATCACCTCCCCAAGAAGAAATACCCAACCACTCGTAGAAGAATGATCCTCTTTATCACAAATCCAACTTGCATTCGAATGACCTTGAAGAACCGAAGGAAATCCAGTATAAGTCAAACCATAATCCATGGTTCCTTTTAAGTACTTGAACACTCAGCTAAAAGCTTGTAAATAATGTGAACTTGGTTTGCTAGTAAACCTATTAAGCTTACCAACAGCATAGGCTATATCTGGCCTAGTGCTTATCATGGCATACATGAGGCTACCAATCGCTCTTGAGAATTCAAGTTGAGATACTACAACTCCTTTACTAGATACTAGCTTAAGAATAGGATCAATAGGAGTGCTAACTGGAGAATAATTATTAAAGTAAATCTTTTCAGAATCTTTTCAATATAATGAGATTGAGAAATTGAAATACTATTTTTCGTACGCTTGATCTTTATACCAAGAATCACCTCAGCATCTCCCAAGTCTTTCATGTCAAAATTAGATGACAATAATTTCTTGGTTTTATCCACTTGATTTTGGTCAGTACCAAAAATCAACATATCATCTACGTATAAGCAAATTATAACTTCTTTACCAGAAGCATCAAACTTGCTATATACACATTTGTTTGCTTGGTTAAGAAGAAAACCATTAGACAAAACCACACTATCAAATTTTTTATGCCAATCTTTTGGTGCTTGTTTAAGACCATACAACACTACAAGGAAAACCGGCTCACACAACGGTTTTTGCCCGTTATCTGATACCCTGAAAAACCGTTGACTATTGAGCCGCCGTCTCTTACATGGATCAGACAACGGGAAAAAACTGTTGTGTGAATGAGCACAGACAACGACCAGAGTAGTAAACCTGTTGTGTTACATCCAGAATAGACAACGCATTCTTGTAACTTATATTGTAAACATCTGTATTAGTCAAGTGTTCTGGAAACGGTTGTGTAGTGTGTCCATAATAATATAAGAACAAAACAAGTAATACAACTCTTATTGTCCTCAAATGGTTGTTCTACAGATCAACACACAACACAAATGAATTAAATAGCTCTTGTAGTAAAATTCTACAGACAACACTTGCATTTTGTTTTGTGTTGTAGGAACTCTTCTCATACAAGATTTGTCCTGTTTCTTGTGTTGTGTGATTTAGTTTCACACTTGTCTTTTAGTTTACAATGTGTTGAGTTAGTGTTTAAGACATGATTCTTTTTATAACAAATGGTGTTGTCTGAACATAATTAGTTTTATAGAGAAGGGTTTTTTATTCAGTTTGGTATTGTGCGAAAGTCAATATAACAAGCTTTTAGTTTTTGAAATTATTGTGTGAAACAAACTATAACAATGTTTTAACTGGATAACTTACGGGTTAAAATCCCCTCAGACAATGGTTTCCAAATGCAAAGCAAATAAAACAACATTGTATAATTAATATGCCATCAAATTTAAAATCCAAAGAAAAACCATTGAGATTACAACCAAGTCATCACCATTACACTAGCAAACAACCAACCCTCCATTACTCCAGGAATCAACCAACCATCCATTACACCATTTCAACTAAAAACCAACTAAGTATAACCAAGTTCTATCTTAAGAAAAATAAGACCATTCGAGTACATGTACTTCGGGACTCTATATTGCTTGTTAAAACATATAAAAATGAAAAATCTTAGTTAACTTTCTTTAGAAATTCAGGTGACATTTACATGTGCAAACACACATGACGCTTTCTCTAGTATACGCACTAATATGCCAACTATAAATACCTTTTTTGCTCAACTATATCCAACTATATTTTCCAATGAATTTTTAGCTTTTGAATCCCCTGTAATAGGTTCATATCATCCATAAATTTTGATTCCCATGGCTTGAAGATTAATAATTGATTTTCCTGTGGTTGGCAGTTGTCCAAGACATTCTCGTGGTCTTTGCTCTCGGGTCTTGTTTTGTCCTGCAAATTCCAATAGAGAAACAAAAACATTAAGCTCTTCGTGACTAAAACTTCCTCTCTTCATAAATTCAATTCCATGTATCAATTTATGCAAATAATAAAATAATTCAGGTTTAATTTAAAACAAAAAGTTCAAACCTAATGATCACTTTTACAAACTCCATTTTCTTCTAGCAGTTATCTTTGTACAGTTCACACAAGAATCTTCAATACACTCTTCAACGATACCAACTTGGCAATCTTTGGTTAGTCAAGTTCAACCTGTAAAAAAAGTATATGTTGTTGATACACGAGAGTTGTGTAAGCTTCTATTTTATTTTGTATTCACACAAGACAATTAATAAAGACCTCCACCAAATCACAAGATTCGACCACACCTTCTAACCCATCACTCACATCTTGTCTTCTATGTTCCTGGTGTGGATGTTGGCTTCCAACAAGTATCATCCTTTCTATTGAGACAATACCCCTACAACAGTTGCAACTCTAGATAACTTCTTTCCCCCTCTAGCAACAATCTATACATGGGCTTGGTTAAACATATCAACAAAGTTTATATAATCTCTCTGCATCCCATTCAAACTTGTTTACCAGGTACTACAAACAACCAATAGTTTGATAAAAATAGAACAAAGTTAAGATACATGCATTCTTGAATCATAGTACTTGCAAAACCAATAATTTCTTAAATCAATCATATAACTTTGTTTAGAATAGACAGCATGAAAATTTATTTAATCTGAAGCAAAAAATATTAATTAAAAGCAATAAAATCAAGATAAGAACAAATCATATATTAAAAGCATCCAAAAATCAAGAATTTATTGAAACAAAATATGTGAATTGAGCAATCATATAACTAAAATTTATCCAACAGCTAAGAAAACATACATACACTGATAAGAGTGAGCAATCAAAAATTAATTAATATCATAGGACCACCTGCAAAATGGATGAAATAAAAATTGCAGTATAAAATTACATGACATAACAAATTAGTAGGTTTTTAATACTAATACATTAATTGAACATATGAGCTCCTTTAATAATATATGAAAAGAATATAAAACCCAAGGCAATGAAAATAAAATCATTTAAAAAAGAAATAAGACAAGTGTATACCTTTAACCCAAAAATCGAACTAGGGTTTGCGTTTGAAATCGAGCTTTTGAATAACTCGAGTTAGGGGTTAGTTTCTAAGATTTGAATTGGGGTTTGGGTTTGGATTTAGAGAGGTGAGAGGTTAGAGTATATTGAGGTGTTAAAAATTAGGTTTTAATTACAAAGATGGTGTGATGGAAAGAGAGGCCGCATAGGAAGTTCAAAGAGAGAGAACATGAGAGAAAGGGAGTTACAGCTTAGAGAGGGAGATGGACTACCATGTAAAGGGGAAATGAGTGAACAAAAGATGGGGAGATAGAGAGAGAGAGAGAGATCCATGAGAAGGGGGAGTTGGGACAGAAAGAATGGGGAGATGGAGAGAGAGAGTCAGTGATGAGAAGGGAGAGTTGGGAGAGAGAGAACAGGGAAAATAAAGGGGTGAGAGCAGAGACCGATGAGAAGGAGATATAAACGGGGTTAAAAAAATGGGGGGAGATATAAAGGGGAAATAAAATTTTCACTTGGGGGCAAACTAAAAATAGAGGAGATGGAATGAAAAAATGGCCTAAAAAGTGAAATTTGGGTGAAGGGGGAAATGAAAATTTAAACAAGGGGAAAATGAAAAAGTGGGGTTTAAGGTGAAATAGGGGTAAATAGATATTTTTTTATTTATATGTATTATTTTATAATTTTTTTAATTTTACTTTATTTTATAAGAAGATAATCAAAATTAATATATCTTAACATCCGTATGGTTGGATCGTCGAAAAATTTATTTAAATAATCATTTTGTTAATGAGGAACGTGTCTAGTTTGAGAAAGTAGTACTTCAACTAGAATCTTCTTGTAAAGTTATGCAAGATATTTTTTTGAATTTATAAATTATTACATAAAATTTTAGAATACATATTAATGTAATAAAATTCAATCTAACATTTTCATTAATTTATAATTCACTTAAACAAATATATATTAATATCCATATGGTTGGATATTAGAAAAAAATCATTTCAAAAAATTATTTTATTAAGCAGGAACGAAATCCATTTTAGGAACTACCACTTTCACTACATTTTCGTTATAATTTCAAGCAAGATATATTTTAAAATTTTAAAATATTTTTTAAGTGAATAAAATTAATATATATTAACATCAACAGTTTAAGGAATATATATTAACAAAGTCAATAAAATATATGGCATTAAAAATAATTTTCTGAAATTTAAAATGTGTTGTCTTAACAAAAGTCATACAACAGTTTTTAATATAAAACAATTGTGGGATGTAATATCAACCAAATAAATAGTGCCAAATTCATACAACGGTTTATAACCAAAAAATGTTATTTAAAAACAATGTCAATAATGGTTTTCAAGAAAAAAACCGTTGTTGAATCACACAACTGTATTTTTAAAAAGCCTGTTGTACATAGTTTATATGACAACGTCTGAGAAATATCATTTTAAAAAATTAATCCTGTAAATCGGGAACGAGTCTCGTTGTCGGGAGGGGTACTTTTACCAGATGTTTCTAATCATGGCATGCAAAATGAATTTCAAATTTTTTAATAATTTGTTCTTATGACTAAAATCTATATATCTTAACATCCGTACGGTTGGATCGTCGAAAAATCATTTTAAAAAATTAATCCTGTAAATCGGGAATGAGTCTTGTTGTCGAGAGGGGTACTTTTACCAGATTTTTCTAATCCTGGCATGCAAATGAATTTCAAATTTTTTAATAATTTTTTCTTATGACTAAAATCGATATATCCTAACATCCGTACGGTTGGATCGTTGAAAAATCCTTTTAAAAAATTAATCCTGTAAATCGGGAACGAGTCTCGTTGTCGGGAGGGGTACTTTTACCAGATTTTTCTAATCCTCACATTCGAGATGAATTTCAAATTTTTTAATACTTTTTTTATGTGACTAAAATGAGTATTTCTTAACATCCGTACGGTTGGATCGTCGAAAAATCATTTTAAAAAATTAATCCTGTAAATCGGGAACGAGTCTCGTTGTCGGGAGGGGTACTTTTACCAGATTTTTCTAATCCTGGCATGCAAAATTAATTTCAAATTTTTTAATAATTTTTTCTTATGACTAAAATCGATATATCCTAACATCCGTATGGTTGGATCGTCGAAAAATCATTTTAAAAAATTAATCCTGTAAATCGGGAACGAGTCTCGTTGTCGGGAGGGGTACTTTTACCAGATTTTTCTAATCCTGGCATGCAAAATGAATTTCAAATTTTTTAATACTTTTTTCATGTGAATAAAATGAGTATATCTTAACATCCGTACGGTTGGATCGTCGAAAAATCATTTTAAAAAATTAATCCTGTAAATCGGGAACGAGTCTCGTTGTCGAGAGGGGTACTTTTACCAAATTTTTCTAATCCTGGCATGCAAAATGAATTTCAAATTTTTTAATCATTTGTTCTTATGACTAAAATCGATATATATTAACATCCGTACGGTTGGATCGTCGAAAAATCATTTTAAAAAATTAATCCTGTAAATCGGGAACGAGTCTCGTTGTTGGGAGGGGTACTTTTACCAGATTTTTCTAATCCTGACATGCAAAATGAATTTCAAAATTTTTAATAATTTTTTTCTTTTGACTAAAATCGATATATCCTAACATCCGTACGGTTGGATCATCGAAAAATCATTTTAAAAAATTAATCCTGTAAATCGGGAACGAGTCTCGTTGTCGGGAGGGGTACTTTTACCAGATTTTTCTAATCCTAACATTCGAGATGAATTTCAAAATTTTTAATACTTTTTTCATGAAACTAAAATGAGTATTTCTTAACATCCGTACGGTTGGATCCTCTAAAAAATCATTAAAAAAATTTATCTTTTTCATTAGGTATGAAAAAAATCTAGTACGAGGCAACACCCAACGGTTTTTTATGAAAAATTCTTGTCTGAAATAAATTGTGACAACAGTTTTTTTGAAAAAAACCGTTGTCTTAGATGATCAACTTTTTTAAATCTTACGGCTGATATTAAATCTACTTTTAATCAACGGCTCTAATTACACCAACTCAACAATCCAAGTGAATGTTTTTTCCCCAATCACATGGTGCCACCTCATCACAAGCAACACTTCAGAAATTTCAAGAATCAGACTTACATACAACGGTTTTTTATGAAAAAAGGTTGTCTTAGATGAACATTGACAACATTTATTTGAACAAAAGCTGTTGTGTAAGCGTAGCAGCGTTTTTTAATCTAATGGCTGATAATAAATATACATTCAATCAACTACTCTTATTACACCAACTCAGCAATCCAAGTGAATGTTTTTTCACCAATCACATGGTGCCACCTCATCACAAACAAGTGTGAAAAAATCTTTTAAAAAATTTATCTTGTTCATCGGGAACGAATCCCGTGTTGGGAAGAAGTGTTTTTACCAGATTTTTCTAATCCTGACATTCGAGATGAATTTGAAATTTTTCAATACTTTTTTCATGTGACTAAAATAAGTATATCTTAACATCCATACGGTTGGATCGTTGAAAAAATCATTTAAAAAAATTATCTTGTTCATCGGGAACAAATTTCATGTTGGGAAGTAGTGCTTTTACAAGATTTTTCTAAACCTGACATTCGAGATGAATTTGAAATTTTTTAATACTTTTTTCATGTGACTAAAATAAGTATATCTTCACATCCGTATGGTTGGATCGTCAAAAAAATCATTTAAAAAATTTATCTTGTTCATCGGGAACGAATCACGTGTTGGGAAGTAGTGCTTTTACCAGATTTTTCTAATCTTGACATTCGAGATGAATTTGAAATTTTTTAATACTTTTTTGATGTGACTGAAATAAGTATTTCTTAACATCCGTACGGTTGGATCATCTAAAAAATCATTTTAAAAATTTATCTCTTTAATCGGGTATGGAAAAAAATCTAGTACGAGGCAACATCCAACGGTTTTCTATGAAAAAGTCTTGTCTAAAATAAATAGTGACAACAGTTTTTTTGAAAAAAAACCGTTGTTTTAGATGATCAATTTTTTTAAATCCTATGGCTGATATTAAATCTACTTTTAATCAACGGCTCTAATTACACCAACTCAATAATCCAAATGAATGTTTTTTCACCAATCACATGGTGCCACCTCATCACAAGTAATGCTTCAGAAATTTCAAGAATCAGACTTACAGACAATGGTTTTCTATGAAAAAAAGTTGTCTTAGATGAACATTGATAACATTTATTTGAACAAAAGCTGTTGTGTAAGCGTAACATCATTTTTTAATCTAATGGCTGATATTAAATATACTTTCAATCAACTGCTCTTATTACACCAACTCAGCAATCCAAGTGAATGTTTTTTCACCAATCACATGGTGCCACCTCATCTCCTCTTAATGAACGTCTCTCATTATACCAGCTCACCAATACAAGTGACAATAGTTTTATGAGCAAAACGCTTGTGTGATGTCGTGACATACAACAGAATAAAAACACTTGTATGTCAAGTGATATTTAGACAACACAATGGAAGTACGTTGTTTAATTCCAGCTTAACTAATCCATTGAGAAAACACTTGTCTCATTCCAACAACGGTGTTTCACAACGTTGTCTCCATTACTTTCAGACAATGCAAAATTAAACTGTTGTACAAACTACCTCATTTGCACAACATATCTTTAGAAAGGCTTGTCTGTGTCGATTACCTAGACAATAGTTTTTAAAGCATTGTAGGAATGATGAAATCTTTTTATTTAAACAACACCTTATCTCATAAAACGGTTGTCTGATACGATATGCTAGACAACAGTTTTAAACCTATTGTAATAAAGGGATTCACACAACACCTGTTTTCTGGTTTTTAAAAACCTGTTGTGTAAAATTTCTGGGCAACACTTTTTTGGTCAAGCGTTTTCTGATGGGTTTTGTCTGATGACATTTTTCTTGTAGTGCAAAGATTTCTTCAATTTACACACATTGTGCTCACTACCAGGCATAAGAAACCCTTTCGGTTGTTTCATATAAATCTCCTCATCTAATTCACCATTCAAGAATGCAGTTTTTACATCCATTTGATGAATTACAAGATTGTGTATAAATACAAGTGTTATCAACAACCTGATAGTAGAAATCCTAGCAACAGGAGCATAAGTATCAAAGTAATCAATCCCTTCTTTTTGCCTAAAGCCTTGTATAACCAATCTGGATTTAAATTTGTCTATGGTACCGTCCACTTTCATTTTTCTTTTGAAGATCCATATGTTTCCTAATGCTTTACAGCCAGGAGGTAGATCACTCAATTCCCATGTGTTATTATTCATGATAGAATCCATCTCATCCAGAATAACTTCTTTCCAGAATGCAACATCCCTTGATGTCATTGCTTCATTAAATGTTTTTGGATCCTCCTCAATAATAAAACAATATTGGTACTTAGACTCAATCTCAACCTCATCTCTTGAACCTTCAACCAAATAAAGTTGAAAATCAGGTCCAAATGATTTGTTTTTTCTAGCTCTAAAACTTCTCCTTGGTTCAGAAGGTCCATGAACATCTTCAGTTTAAACCGGGTTCCTACTAAAAAAATTCTGAATCATGTCTCTTGGTCTAGGTATAGATGTAAATCTATTTTCATCAAAGTCAGCATCTCTTTACTCGATAATCGTATTCAGAGATACATAATCATTAGATTCTAATACATAGAACCTATATGCAATGGAATGCTCAGCATACCCCACAAAAATACAATCTAAACCTCTTTCACCCAAGTTTCTCCATTTGGGTTCAGTAAGCCTTACAACTGCTCTACATCCCCAAACTCTCAGAAATCTCAATTTTGGTGGCTCTTTATACCAAAGTTCATAAGGGGTAAATTTATTCCTCTTATTAGGAATCTTATTCAACAAATAACAGGCTGTTAACATAGCCTCACCCCAAAAACCTTCATTCAAACCTGAATAGGATAATATGAAATTAACCATCTCTTTCAAAGTCCTATTCTTCCTTTCTGCCACACCATTTTATTGTGGTGTATAAGGTGCAGTGGTTTGATGTATTATACTAGTAGATTGAAAGTATACTGGATCATAATACTCACCTCCTCTATCAGTACGCAGATTTTTAATCATAGTACTTTTATGTAGCTCTACTTCTTCTTTTTAGATTTAAAATTTTTCAAAAGCTTCATCCTTAGTATTCAACAAATAAACATAGCAATATCTAGATGCATCGTCAATAAATATAATGATATATTTTTTATTTCCCAACAAAGGTGTAGCATGAAAATCACATAAATCGTTATGTATCAGTTCCAACACTTCAGATATTTTGTTTACGTCCTTGGAAGGCTTTCTGGTTATCTTAGTTAACATACATGTTTTACATTTCTCATTATTTATATCAATAGCAGGTATGAGACTCATTTTAGACATATCATTTATTCTTTTATAATGTTCATGTCCCAGTCTAGCATGCCATAATTTAGATTTATTCGAATTATTGTTAGTACTATTAGAAGCCATACAAGTAGATTCATCATCAAATGAGACATTAACATTCAACATAAACATACCATTACATATACAACCAAAGCCAACAAAAGTACCATGCTTTGACAATATATACTTGTCACTTTCATACACTTGTTTGTAACCACAATTATTCAATACAACACCAGACAAGAGATTCTTTCGAATTCCAGGAACATATAACACATTATTTAATAATACATATTTTCCAGAAGTAAAAACAAGCTTTACATTTCCTAGTCTTTTTATTGGTTCAGTTGTAACATTTCCCATCCTTAACATAGATCCATCTTCGATTGGTTGAAAATCTTCAAACCAGCGAAGATCTTTACAAACATGACTTTCTGCTCCAGAATCAATCCACCATGCAACATTATAATCATGCACATAAATGCCTCATAGATTAGTGACACATAATTCTGCCTAGAATTATAATTTTGTATTAAAATCTGACCTTGTTGCTTTTCTGGATCCTTAGATCCACTTGGACCAGCGTTATGCTTGCCTTTACCAACCCGACAATCCTTCTTGAAATGACTAGGTTTGCCACACTTTCAACATGTCAATTTTGGTTTCTTGTTGGAAGAGGTATTATTATTTTTATAAACTTCCTCTTCTTACCATTGTCTTTGTTTGAATTCTTAGAAGATCCACCATCTTCAACCATATTTACAGAAGAGTTACCGACTTGATTCTTTCCCTTAGGATTTTTCTCAATTTCTTGAGCCCTTAAAGCCTCTTCAATTCTGAAATTGACTTCCAAGTTCAACGAAAGTCATCTCTTCCTTATTATGTTTTAGGGTGTATTTGAAATCTTTCCACAAGGGTGGCAGTTTGTCTATAACATTGGAAACCGAAATGGATTCATCCATTTTCATGTCGTGTTGAACAAACTGTCCCAAAATCTTTAATAGTTCATTATACTGTTCCATGACCGGTCTAGTATCAGCCATTTTATAGTTAATAAAATTACTAACCAGAAACTTTTTGCTAGAAGCATCTTCAGCCATGTACTTGGATTTAAGGGAATCTCACAATTATTTTGCAGACTCAACATTTTGGTATATAACAAAAAGAGAATTAGACATACAATTTAAGATGTGACCCCGACAGATGTAGTCATCATTCTCCCATTTGAGGATAACTTGGATTATTCTGAAGTCTTGACAAACAATTTCAGATTGAAACAATTTGGTGGTTATCCAAACTTTTCAACCGGATAAAATCAGAATATAAGAACAGAGAATGATGTAATTTGTGTGAATTCAACAACCAACCTTTTATTTTTTTTCTATATCGATGACCAAATTTGTTACAAGTATTATATAGGTGTCCAAAAGACATGTCCTAAAACACGTCCATACATGTCCAAAAGACATGTCCTAAGACACGTCCTTTGAGGTATGCGGTTGTGTCTAAAAGACATGTCTTTTCACATTAACACCAACCCCGCCAATACCGAAAATCATAATAAACTCAAACAAGCATGCACTCCGCACTCTCCTGATTTGTTTGATGAAATATTACAATCACATTGGTCAACTAGTTAATCCAATTACACTAAAATATCTAACACATCTTAGTATTGATTTTGTGCATGGTATTTTAACAAGAATCTGCTGTATGATTTCTTCTGGTAGGTATTGGCATAAAGGATTGGTAGCCATTAGCAACCCAGTGGTTTAATGAATCATTAGCTAAAACCCTAACCAACATGTCCCTGATACATGTGATAAGAATTGCTGAATAACTTGATTTGTTCAATTTCTTACTCTAAAATTCTTTTACTAATCACGAATTTTCATTTTAATATTTTATTTATTATTTTATATATATTTATTAAAATAGTAAGTACGTTTGAGTAATTACTGTTCTCAATGTTAATTTTGGGGTTTATTCACCGGCATTTGTTATATTATTTTTTGATTTGATTTTGGTTGCATATGTTACAAAAAAATCAATTTCAATCCGGTATGTGAGAAATCTGAATCAATAAAAATTAAATTATATTTTTTAATGATACCATTTTGTCAAAATGTTAATATCAACGGAAATAGGTGAATTAAATTAACAAAAAGGTAATTTCATGATTCATTAACCAACCAAAAAGCAAAATAATTAGCATATCAAATTGGAAATGATGAAAGATGATGATGACGGTGAAGGATAACAGAGACACGGTGGGTGTGGTTAATGAGAGAAAAGACAGAGGATCATATTATTGAAAAAAAAAGATAGAGAAAGTGTAATAATGAAAAAACACCATATTTTAGTTTTTTCATTAATTTTTTAATATTAATAATATTTTTTTCTATTAATGTGAATTTAAAGATCTAGATGTAGAGTTTAAGAAAAGTTAAGGTAGTCGTTGACTTATGTGTTTATTTTATTAAACATCTAAATATTAAATTTCTTAATTTTAAAATAAAAAAAAGGATAGTAAATAAATGTCAAGATTGAGTTTTTTACATGATTTTTTTTCATAATTTCACGAAAAAGATCTCGAGACTAGCCTCCAACTCTTTATTCTTTGCAAAGACAATTGATAATTGTAGGTCTGTTGTGGTTAGGTGTGTAGCACACGTAAAATGCTAGTTTAAATAATAGTAGAATAATGTAATTTTTTTCTATTCTATTTATAATTGAATAAGGATATTATTGTATCACTTATTCTACAATATATAATATCGTCTTTTTTAAATATATATTTTTAATGGTTAAGATTGTTTTGATGATAATAATAAAATTTGGCTCAGCTGGTTAAAGAGGGGATAACTATCCTCTTGGTCACAGGTTTGAATCCCACAGGAGGAGAATTTATGATTATGCCTCATGTGGCTTAAATGCAGTTTACCTTGGTTCACGTGGTTTGCAGGCTATTGCGTGAGTTCGTAGGGTTTACCCGGTGTGCACCCATAGGGCAGTGGCTGTGGGTTAGCTACGATAAAAAAATATTGAATAAGAAGTTGTAACATTTATTATATACATATAAGTTGAGATTATTACTATAGTGTACAGTACCAAAATTTCCAAAAGTTGAATAAGAAGTCAGCTATGTATTAATTATTATATACAAGTTGATCACCCATACCTGGTTAATTTGTTTAGATAATTTTTACAAATCATAATAATATGTGTGTTATGTCAAAATTTCTAATTTTTACTCAAAAAACTCAACCCAAACTATCTAGTGGTGGAAGGATCGCCCAATATACCCTGTATGTGTAATACGTGTACTGAATGTATATCATTAAGATATATATTTTGTATATATTAGGCATAAATATGCCCAACATGCATGTTTTATAATTGTTTTCTTAATATATGATACACATGTTGAACACATTTGTATTCAATAAACTCAAAATTTTAGTTGTCTTGATCACGTATAAAACATGTGTATAGTTCAAACAAAATATTAGTACGCATAAGTTGGCCGGTATTTTAACCCCCACTTTAGGGAATATGTATTTTTAGACATCTGGTGTTAGAAGTAGCATAGTCCTTGTTCTCGTTGTATATCACCATTATTATATATATATATGTTATCTATTACAATATAATTGATTATTAAAAAAATAAGGGAATTATAATATAATTCTAATAATCATATTAATTTATCGAAAAACAATTTAGAATTGGACAAAACATATAAATCTAAAGGTAAAATAATGGTGAGAGCAAAACGAGAATTAAAGTCATTGTTAATTTTATTTTTTATTTACAATTACTTAACAAAAAGTATAAAAAATTGTAATATACATGTGTTAAATACATTATTTGTATTAGAATTATAATTAAATATTATAAATATATAATTTCAACAATTTTATTATTTTATTAAAAAAATACTCCAGGGTTATATAGCATCATATCATATCATAAATAGGATTATCGAGCTGCAATAAAAATAGGAATAATTACAATACAATTTTAATAATTTAGTTATTTCATTAAAAATAAAATAATATAGAGTTGTATCAGAAATAGGATGATTGGAGTGAAACCAAAATATGAGTTGGACAAAAATAAGGTAATATCAAATTTGGGACCAAACTTAATAGAATTATAAGACACATACAAAGTAAAAAATACCAAAAATAATATTAAACTTAATAGAATTATCAGATACATGGAAGTATAAGACATACATACACGAAAAAGGGTCTAAACAAAAGTTTTAATAGAATTAAAAGACATAAAATAGTATAATGAATAAGTGAAACCAAAAGTTGATAATACCGATTATTCGTGACACTTGTATATGAGGGGTTTCGCTTATTAATAATAGTTATAATAGTTATGTTAAGTTAAGTTATTATTATTAATAATATAAGGATATAATTAGAAACAATTAAGAGCACCCGCGTATTATGTAGATAACATGACGTGGTCATGTGAGTATTTTTAAACCCAAGGAGCCCTAGGAAGAAACTCTTCTTTATAATTATAGAGTTACAGTATGCTATAACAATCATTTGTTATTGAACCAACCCTTCTCTAATATATGTTTCATTCTTCCAACAAAGGCAGGATGACAAAAGTAGTCCATAATTACTATAGATGAAATGCATTCATCCTATTATAAAGGTAGCTATGAATTTGCTTCATTTTGTCCCATATCTATTAATAAAAGCATGAGCATCTTCAGCCACCAGGACCTCACTTTGGCAAAATAAATTTTTATGTTTTTTTGGTTTATCTATTAAACAAATCTCAGTCAACGAAAATTCTAGGGTTAAATTTATTACTAAGCTCACTTTAAATGTTACTGTGCAAAATTTAACACAAAATCATGTGAACATTTAAAAATGGATTATAGTTTTTCAAGACATTTCTAAAACTGCAGCATTTTGTTCTCAAACAAAATCTTAAGACTCACTAGATAGTTTGTGACGGGGGAGATTATAGTAAGGGCCATCGAGGAACACACGGCCCCCCAAAATAATTCTTTTACGTTTCTTAATCATTAAAATTTTTAAGAATATATTAAAGTGCCCACGTTAAAATAAAAAAAACAAGAGGGTGCCACCCAAAAATTTCTCCGGGGACGGGGTTAACACGGGTGGCGATACCACAAGGTGCACCACGAAGTAAATATTTTTAGGTCGGACCCTGGTCGTGACTAAAAAAGGACATGGTATACATTTGGTGGGGCGAGAATAAAATGTTGGGGGGAAACATTAAAGCCTCAGATATATCTCAGGTTCCCTTTTTTCTTTATAACTAGCTCTATAGCCCGTGCAATGCACGTGCATATTTTATAGTATGTGAATTGATGTTATTTTGACTGTAATTATCGACCATATATTCATGTTGTTTCCAGATGGATCGATTAACTAAATAATTCTCTTTATGAAATTGAGATCGATTAACTAAATATCTTTCTTTATGAAATTGAAATATACGATCAAAATATAATACAAATTAAAGCACAAATATCTCTTGAAAATAATTACAACTCATAAGAATAAAATATTGCGGAGTTAATTAAAGAGTTATTATAGTTGTTTACATGGTACAATTAGTGATACAAAATATAATGAATATGAGGTAATCTTACTTTCCATGTTAGAAAATGTAATGATTGGATATGAAAGCCGACACATTAAATAGAATATTGTACAATTGATAATATAAATACATCTTTCAATATACATCATTTTTTATGATAAATGTATTAATAGATTGTGCAATAATAAATTATAATGAAAATTGAAAAATGGACTAAATTGGTTGAACTACTAATTTACGGTTTATCAAAAATCGAGAATTTATCGAAATGCTAAATCGAAATAATATCGAACATATTTTTATATTCTTTTTAAAATATATAAGTAAAATAATTATATTTGAGATGTATAAAATTACATTTGTACATCCATACTAAGTTATAACATTATTTTGTGTGCATTATTTATTAATATAATAAGAGTCTTAATCATCTTTACGCATCTCTCTTCCTCTTCCTTTATCTTTTTAGTATCTATTCGGCAGTCGTCTGATTTCTTCATTTAAAATCGTCATTCTTCACCAACTCGATGCTGACTATATTTCTTCTTCCTTTTTTTCTCTTCATAGCCTTAAATTGTGTGTTTGATTCGTCAAATTTTGATCGGAAAATTGCCGATTTTGATCAAAAATGGCAAAAATGTTATATGCTCCGATTTTGTTCAATAGATTGTTTGGTTGTCTTGTAACAATTTATTGGCAACATTTTTGATTTCCATACCACTTCAGTAATCTTATAACTCTTTTACTTATACCTCTGGAAAACTTTAAGTTGGTTAATGTAAAAAAAATGATTCACCTTACTATTGTAAAATATTAATGTAACTGTAATGAACTTGATATTTTAATATTTTATTATATATATTCAAAATCTTCAAACCAGACTTAGTTTACATTCGATTTGGTCATATAATAAGAATCTCAACTTTATTATAAACCTCCCTCATAACCCACTCTTTTATTGATATACATAGAGAATATCTATTTTATTTCTTGAATTTAATACTTGATACACTAACATTGTCATTTTCAGATTAGCTAAAATATAAAATTAATTTGCTGAAAATAAATTTATTTTATATAAAGTCTTTAAAATAATAAGAATTTAGTATATATATAGGCAAATATTATTAAATTTTAGATATCTAATTATAGGTTGTTAATATTCAATGATAAATGGTAACATGTATAAAATTATTAATACTAATGAGTTAGGTGTATTTAATATATGTTATTAAATATAAAAATTATTTATATTTATTAATAAGGAGTAATAATGACTTAAGTGTAATTAATACATGGTATTAAATTTGACAATTATTTGTATTTATTATTGAGGGGTAAATTAGTAATTTGGACTAAATTGTCTCACCCAACCCCCTATTTGCTCTATTATATATATAATCGATTGGACATCGTTTTTTTGTTAAAAAGAAAATTTAGAAAATGTTTAATAAAATTCAAAATGAGCTATTTAATCTAAATATTGTTTTTTTTGAAAAGCAACCAACTATATTAAAGGGACAAAGCCCAAGACAAAGCCCTAGCATCCTTACAACCAACCCAATTAAAAATGGGCTCAACAAACTTATCTTCAAGAAACCAATAACATCCCACATAATTAACCACTAAAAAATCAATATTATAACTAAATAAAATTAAATTCAAATTAATAAAGAAGAAAAACAGTTGGACTTCCCTAACATCTTTCCACCTGCAACATCATCACACCATCACCAAGTCACGACTCCATTTCTGCCTCTCCTTGCTGCACATCAACCGCTTCAAGCATCCCAGCAGCAGGCAAAGCCACCACAATCTGATGCTCTCCCAAATTCTCTTCATCTGCATCCACTTCTTCATTCTGCAACCCAACTCCCTGGTCCTCAGCTCCATTCTGCAAACCAACTTCTTGAGGATCCATCACCTCATCTTCCAGCACCTCAGCCTCAATCTCTCCTTGCCTAACAGCCCTGAACCTCTGCTCAATACTTCCAAGCCCCATGTCTAGATACCAAAATTCTTCAATTCTTCCAAAGTCCCTCTCCACAATAACCATCCTATCCCAATGGTTAGCCCCATATTCCGCCAAATAAGCCGCTAGAACATTGGCTTCCCTATCAACCAGCCTAAGTTCACACTTAAAGTTCCTATCAGCCTTCCTTTGATTTAACTGCCATAATACATGAGCATATTGAGGCCTACCACAAAGAACCGGAGAGTTAAGCAACTCCCAATACGCATCTACATGATCAGTTTCCAAAATCAATCTCTTATATCCCTTGTAGTATGCTTCCTTAAGCCCTTCAAACAATGCATGCAGCTCATTCTCCCTCTAATCACCCAAACCCAGAGGCCCACCACTTATATGCACAATGACCCCTAGATAATCCCTGAACACTGCCCCTATACCCGAATGACGCCCATTGGGCAAAGCTTCATGTGAAAAATAACTGTGCACATTGTACTTCACCACCCCCTTACTTGGCATCAGCCACCTTGCATTAATATTAATATTCCTTTTCTCCATTAAAACCCTAAAACAAGAATGTAAACCCTAAACTTAACTCTCTCCCCAACGAATATAAACTAAGTTTCTTAACAAGCAAGTGTGAGATTGTCTACATGCAGAGAGCCACTTATATACTACCCCCAATTAGTCCCCCAAGAGACTATCATAATGACTCTACAGCCTCAAAGCTGTTCTCTAATGCAACCTTTTAAGTTTCCAAGAAGGTATCTAAAAAACCTTTCCATTCTCTCCAAGCAAAATAATTACACTACTCCTAATCATAACTAGGCAATTTAATATATAAAATTTACTAAATCCTGATAACCGAAGAAAAATAAACTACTGTAACACGTAACAAAATTCTTATTTAATCACCTCCAATTTATTCAGAAAAACTCCCCTTTTTGCATGCCCATCTGCAATTCCATTCCACCTTCTATTAATATGCTTTAACTGAATATCTAACAGCTTCTCATTCCACATTTTTTCCTGGAGTAAACCCATATCCACTTTCTTTACTAATTTCTCATTATCCGACAACACCAATACATGCTTACTGAACCACCTGCAATCCTTGATTAACTCAAGAGGAGTTTCTAAAGCAAATTTCTCCACTTCTAACACACTAAGAAGAAATGCAGGTCCTGTAAACTGCATTAGTATTTCTCCTGCACTATTTTGAACTATTCCACCAATGCCAGCTAAATTTTTTCCTTGAATCTCCTTCTTAAAACTTCCATCTATACATGTAATGATATCAAAATTACCTTTCTTTACAAAGTCAGTCCAAAAATCTTTCTCACTTGCTGTAACTACCCCAACTGGATTAGTAAACCACCATTCCCTTCTCTTTGTGCTGATATCCCCATTAACCAAACACCATTCCAATGCTCTACTTTGGATCAGAATATATACCTGTTTGTGATTTGGAGAGTTATTATCAAAATACATTAATTTCTATGCTTCCAAAGTGTTCACATAGTAGCTATTAACACAGTACTCCAATCCGATCTAATTCCTTGATGATGAAAAACCACCTTAGATCTCCACATTGAACCCCAATCTACAACATATACCTTTGAAACTATCCCCCACCAACTTAAAACCAAAATCCAAATCTTCCATAAAAAAACACACTCCCAGAAAATGTGCTCTTGGGACTCCTTCTCAACACCACATAATAAACAAACCTTACATTTACTGTAGTCATGCATTCTGTGAGCTAACCAAACCTTTGTTGGAACAATTTTTGATTTTACCTTCCATAAAAATAATTTTACCTTTTTAGGCACCTTGTATTTCCAAATTTGTTCCCATTCATTGCCTTTCTCGACTTCACTGTTGACCAGTACTTCATAAGCTACTCTGTTACTGTATGTATCCTTAACTGGTACCCAAATAATTATGTCCTTTTTAGAAGAGAAGCTCACTGCATTTACTATATCTTCAAGCTCCTTCAGATCCTCTAATTCCCAAATTATCAACTTCCTTTTCCAAAATACCTCACCACTCCTATCATAACAATCCCATAAGGTCTTAAAAATGCTTACTTCTTTCTGTTGTAACTTAGAAAGACTGTACAACCTAGGGAATCTTTCCATTATGGTTATATCTTTGTACCAAAGATCTTCCCAAAAAAGAGCTGAATCCCCATCACCAACTTCTCATCTCATAGATCTAGGTCCAAAAAAACCATATTCAGTGTGTTTAGCAACTGCCTTTATTATGCCCTGTACCATTATTAAGCATGATTTCTGTTTTCCTAGCAACTCTAACCCCTCACTCTGACCACAACCATACTTGCCTCTTAACCATACATTCCATGCCATCTTTCTCTCAGCTTGCCATTTAAACCACTACTTACAAAACAATAACGAGTTCCTAATCTTCAATGAACTCAGGCCTAATCCTCCTTGTTTCCTTGACTTGCATACTAAGCTCCAAGCTACTAAATACATCTTTTTACCTTTCTCTTCTCCATCCCCTGAAGAGTTTCCCCAAAAAAATCCCTTCTAATTATTTCTAGTTGATTACATACTCCTACTGGTACTTTGTGTAATGCAAACCAATAGATAGGTAAACTATCCAAAGTAGACTTAACCAAAGATAACCTCCCAGTTTGGTTCAAACTATCTCTCTTCCAGTTGGCTAATTTACTCCTAAACTTCTCCACCAATCGTTTCCAAAAAACTTTCTTTCTTGAGCTAACACCAATTTAACTCCCTAAATAAACCAAAGGCCAAGATCCTAATTTGCAACCCAACCTTTCTGCCATAAAATTAAGTTCTGAATTTGGAATATGATAAGAGTATATGCTACTTTTTTGGAAGTTAATCTTCAAACCTGACAACAACTGAAAACATTGTAATACTTTTTTTATTCCCAGAATGGATTTCTCATTTCCTTGTAAAAAAACTATTGTATCATCAGCATACTGCAGATGAGTAATTTTCTTACCGTCCTTTCCCAATTGTAAGCCCTCAATGATTCCTTGCTCACTTGCTGCATTTAACATACTGCTTAGTACCTCTCCCGTTAAATTGAAAAGCATGGGAGAAAGAGGGTCCCCTTGTCTAATACCATTAGACATGCTGAATTCTTTAGTAGGTGTACCATTAACCAGCACAGATATCCTTATTGACTTAAAAAATCCTCCATCCACTTAATTCATCTGGTCCCCAGGCCCAAACACTTTAGAGTTCTGAACAAAAAACTCTAATTCACAGAGTCAAAAGCCTTCTCCAAAATCCAATTTTAAGATCAAACCTTTATTCTTTGACTTTTTCATACTGTGGTAGACCTCATTTACTATGAAGATGCTTTCAGCAGCCTGCCCTACCCTTTACAAAACCAAACTGATTTACACCTACTAACTTATCATAAAATGTACTTAGCCTATTTGCCAACACCTAGTTAAAATTTTAGCAACACTATTTATTAAGCTTATAGGTCTAAACTCACTTGGCTTATTTGGTACCCTGGCCTTAAGAACCAGAGCTATGAATGAAGAATTAAAGCATATAGGAAGACATCCAGTATTAGCAACGAATTAAACCCTTCCAACACTTTATCCTTTAGAAAAGGCCAAAACTTCCTTAATATACTTCATGGTTGAATCCATCTGGCCCAGGAGCTTTATCACTACTGAATGATTTCAATGCAATTATTATCTCCTCCATACAGAAATCCCTCTCCAAAAACAACACTTCTTCCATATTTAACCTATTATCTATAAGTGACCCCACCTCCAAACATTCCATCTTTTTTGAATTGAATATAGCTTTAAAGTACTTGTAAAAAACCATTCTGACCTCCTGAGCTTCAGTTACAACCTTTCCATCCACAACAATTCTGTCAATTTTATTTCTGCATCTCCTTTTCTGAATCACTTTATTAAAAATTTTGTATTTTGTCCCCCTGCAGATTCCAATTAATCCTTGCTTTCTGCCTTAGCATTTGAATCCCTTTTCCTATAACTATCAGCTAATCTTACTTGGCACCTAACAACTTCCTCTCCTCCAACATGACTACCATCTAAGCATTCCAATATGTTTTCTACCTCTTAATCTTAATCTCTAGCTTATCCTTAGCTCCTTTGCACCATTGTTACATTCCCAACTTAAATTTCTTTAACATGACTTGAATATTCACTTGCATTCTAGCTTCTTTACCTAGCTTCCAAAAATTTTCCATTTTCACCCTAACCTCTTCATCATACAGCCACCAATTAAACACCCTAAAAGGCACTGGATCATTCAGAATTTTACAAGCATACATCAATAAAGGTCTATGATCCGATATCATCTATTAATTTCCATAACTTCCCAGTTATCTCGAGCACACCAACTATCATTCACCAGAACTTTGTCTAACTTACTAAACCTTCCAAAAGGACCAAACCAAGTAAAACTTTCAATTTATCAACCCAATCTCACACAAATTATTATTCTTAATAAAATCTTTAAACCCTGCACAGCTAATCTTCTATATGTGCAATTGACACTCTCTTTTTCATCCATAATACTATTAAAATCCCCAAGCATACACACCAACTCATTTCCTGTGATAAGTAAGATTTTGATATCTCATCCCCAAAATTGCCTCTTACCTTTTAAGTTTAAAGGACCATACACATTGACTATGAAAAACTTCATCTGTTAAGATGCATTTGAGCTGAACCCACTGCCAAGTTTTT